>NC_141333.1:7555272-7660272 GCF_037954235.1 Aulostomus chinensis | reverse complement strand
ACAAAATAGCTGAAGGAAACATAGCAACAGACAATCGGAGTGTGCGAAATGAAAACAAGCTTTTGCTGCGAGACAAGGCTGTCTCTTTAGGTAATGGTGTGACACTGACAATGGTACATCCCACACAACTTTCTTTGCAGACTGAAAATAAGACACCAGTCAAGCCGATCCTGTACTTCTAGTTCTTTAATCGTGTGACCTGATGTTCGAGATGCTCAAAGACAACAGCTCTGGTGATCACCACAGAAAGAGGAAATCTAAATTTGAAGAGCATGACTTGCACATGCAAACATGCAAGTTTTGCGTTCACATGTCAGCAACTCTATTAATTTCCCAGTCACTCTTTAAAAATCCATATGAATGCCAAAACTTTTATAAATGTGTCAATGTCGGATTAAATTCAAGAATTTCTTTGACAAAATCTCCCTGAAGCTCCTCCAGTGTACACAGGGTCAGGCCATTCACAACGTAGCCAGGAAGCCCCTTAATGTGTTCCTCCAATTGATTTCAGGAAAGCAATCATTGCACAGCAGCAATGATTCATTCTCCAGGCGAGCAAAAAATATTACTGACATCAGTGCTCTTTTCTTGTGATGATGTAGCTTTCTTATGACTCACTTTACTCTTAAGTGTTTGTATTTGTTACGGGGTGTGTGTGTGTGTGTGTGTGTGTGTGTGTGTGTGTGTGTGTGTGTGTAAATATGTATGCTCACTACAGTATAGAAAGATCAGTCCCAGCCAATGTCTATGAGAAACGAAAACGCAGGACCACCACGCCACAGCGTCACGTGACAGGAGAAGCCGGTTGACCTGATGCGCGCATGCGCAGACACAAGCACTCTGCAGGGTGTGTGTCAAGCGCTGACGCATCCTCCTCTAAAGGTTACTGCCGGTCAATGACATCGTCTCTCATCTGATGCTCGAATGATGCTTGCATAGAGCGCTGACTTTATTTTTCTTATCTTCATCTTCTTTTTTTTATTTTCTAAATTTTTTCCAGCTAGCAGACATTACAAACAATGATGGAAAAATAGAGGTTTCTTGTCGTTAACGTCTAATGCATAAATGCCGTGACGTTAATGCAGACAGTATTTTATGAGACGCAGCAAATATGTGCATAGCCTTGTCTCGCATACAGGTGCATGCAGAAGTGGAGAGGCGATCAGTATGTTTGCAGACGTTAAATGCAAATTTAACAGCTGAACTGACGTGCTGACACTGAAAATTTGAATTAACACTTCGAAATGTTCTTCGCTTTGTTGACATGATTGGTAGGTAGTTTATGACTGCTTATCAGAGGTGAAAATTTATTTTTTTTTCCCCCTCAAAAATGTTGATTTCTGTTCAAACTGTGAATTTGCATCTGCAATTGTAATGGTATTCGGTGGAAGAAAAGTTGTCCCTCCTGACGTTTAATGTGCGGAAACAAAGTAAAGATAAATACATGAAGGCTAATAATAAAACTAAATACATTTTAATGTGTGCTATTAATAAAAAAAAAACACAACAACTTATGAGCCAACGGGTAATGATTTTAACCAGTATAAAAGATCCTGCGGCACCTGTAACCCTCAAATTCGTGATTCCAGATTAGCGGTTAGCTAGCCGTTAGCTTCAACTCATAGCCCTGCCACAGAGCTTTGACGGCAAACTACAGTATATCATGTTTTTGAAAGCTTACCTGGGCCATAATATCAAGGTGTTTGATGTCGAAGGCCATGTAGCAGTGGTCAGATAAGTTCAGTGACGTGATCAACCTTTTTTTTTTTTTTTTTTTTAGAAAGAGTAAAATGTGATTTGCCAATCCAGCATCGCAGATGTTAGTTAGCTAGCTAGGGGTGAGGTTAAATGTGGTAACTTCAGAATGATTGATGAGTCATGACTGATACACACACACACACACACACACACACACACTGGCACACAACAGGGTCCAGGTAAACAACACTTGCCTTTGTTACTGCCTATCTGGATGGATGCCCAGTTCTCCTGCTGGCCCACTTCACATCTGACCCCAGTTCTCTTGCATCCAGTGAAACAGCTTACCTTGCATCACACTACACAAACAAAGCTCACCCAGGGTTGCATCATGAAATTACATACAAATATCAAGGTCTTTTGGGCCAGACCATCTTTATCCAAGCCTGACAAAGCTTCTAAAATTTCAAAAATGTTCATATTCAATTTGTTCAAATGGGTTTTGAGAGAACTCATATGAACAGCTGTTTTCATCATTGATCAGTCTGATTTCATAGATATTTCTTTCGGCTGTAGAATGTAAGATTAAATAGATAAATAAAATGAAAAGAACAAAAAAATAAGTCATCTCAATTTCCCAAAGTTCAAATGGATTCTTCCGTCCATCCAACAGCCAAAATAACAAACAACGTTTTCTTTTATAAATGACAAGAAAAGCTTTATCAATTATCAAAGTAGTTGGTAATTCATTTTCACTCAATGGGCCAATCGCTTACTTACTGTCACTCTAGAATAACATCTCAAATATGTTGCACCATCAATACAGTTGGGATACGATCAAGAGGCAGATATCACAACAGAATCATAAAACCCAAAGAATCTTCATCTGTCACTCGTCGTCCTCACCGTCTCCTCACCATGTGACATATAGCTGACGAGTAAAGCCCTGACCGCCATTCTCTTACAATCGCTCATGCATTTGCAAGGTATGACTTTAGTGGCTCCTTTGAAAACTCCACAAGACATTCTAAACTGTTGAATAATATGCTTCCCAACTCAAAAGCTAAACTGAACATAATGTGGGTTTTACACACAATGTAATTAAATGACAGTCTTGATGCTGATTTTGTTGCTAAATTAATTAAAAAAAATACTTCTGGAACATTTAGGGAGCACAGTTTTTCTACGGAGTAAAAGTGATGGATGTAAATTGATTTTTCCTTTAGTAAAATGGTTTTGTTTTGAAACGGATTCATCTCGTCATTCATTCCTGTAAGAATCCCTTCCTTTCATCCTCTCATGTGGCTTTAAACAACGAAGGAAAGCCACCACATTCATGCAAGAAAAACTGTTCGATCAACTCTTCAGTTTTCTCATAAGCTGAGTAATGGTGGCCAAGTTTTGTGAAGTGATGAACTATGACAAAAATCAAAGTGTATTAACGTAGCTGATAAGCTTGGAGGCGTGAATACTGCATCTTAAGCCAACTGAGAAAATATGGCCACTCTGATAACCTCGTATGGGGTGTCAACATAGATATATGCTGCCACCATGTGGTGAATATCTTTAATGCAGGGACACAAGGTTGGTTACGGTGCAGATGGAGTTTATTAAAAAGGGAACAGAGACAATAAGGAACATGGTTGCTGTCTTGTCACTGTGCGCTGCCAAGGCAACAAAATCCTGAAAATTAAAAATAACTATTGTTGTATTCAGAACAAACTCTGTAAGAATATTCCCAAGAAAAAAAATCTTTATTTTATGAATGTAGTTGAATGTGTAATTGTTGTTTAATTCCCTCATTCAACTGTAATATTAAGAGATATGGATAATTAATCTAGATTATCAGCAGTTTACACAATTTTCTATTTACAGTTGTAATTTTATTGTATTTTTATTGGGTAATACCAATGTCTCTTTCTCTCTCTTTCTCGCTCTTGCTGTTAAGGTTGAAATATGACTGTATGATATATATGATATTGATTTGAAGTTATCTCCCTTTTACCTGTTGCTATTTCAATCATTATTAAATGATTTATTTCTTCTTCACATCTGTTGGGGAGACATTTGACCCCCTGAGCCCCACTTTGAGACACCCTGCTCTGATCAAAAAATTCGATGCTAGTGCTCCATTTTTCTCCCTTTAATCACATTTTATGACAAATGTACCTTTTCTCCCTTGTATTTGATATCACCTCACAATCTTTTTGTCTTTATCCTCATTTTTTAATAAAAATAATATGATGTTTTTTAATACTTATACGTCACATAAAATAATAAACTTTTAATGAAAAAAATGTTTTTCAAACACTTCCCTGGTCAAGACCGCCTCCCAGTGGCTTAATTGAAATTGACATCTTGATGTAACTGGGCGGGACTCTTGTCGCTTTGGCCCATCCCTTGAATAGTGCGGACCCTGACGCAGGCATTGGAGGGTAGCAACAGTTGCCTCGAGACTCCGTCGCGCCATAGTGATTGTAGCCGTGGAGACAGTTACTTACCAACGGGCGCAACACTCAGCAACAGCAGCAGCAGCAGCATCTGGAGGTCACTGAGCAAGTAGGAGAAAGGGGAAAGAGAGCAGAGCCAGGGCAGAACTTTTCTCAAGTCAAGGTGACTATATCTTTATAGACTTTTAAAAAATGTGTGTTGAATACGCTGCTGACAGTCTTTTCCCCAAACTTCCCTTCCTTGTGGCATCCGCCCCAATTAAGTTGTGAAGGGCTTTCCACTTTTCTTTTAACTGACGCTCCCCTATCGTTGTCACTCGCTTTTTTTCCTTTTTTTTATTACATCCGCTTGGAACACGTTTATTTCACGACTCTTGCTTGTTTTCTAAGACTGAACGTGGGGTCCGTGCAAGGCGTGAGTGTAAATCCAACTCAAAGTGTTTTGAAACATCACTTTACACTTGTTGCTATGCTCCGTGGAGATGTGAACGCGCTCTCAGCTCGATCTCAACAGGACGGTGGATAAGCTAACGTTACGAAGCTCAAGCGTCAGCTAATGCTAATTTGGACAGCTAACAGCGATGGGTGTAAGTTCAGTTGTGAGTCCAAATGTTGATTGCGTTGTTAACCGCAGCTCTGTCTCGTCCGTCACGAAGAATACAAACTTCTTTTTTACTGGGTTGTCCTTAACAATGTCGTATTCAAGCAGGTGGCAAGAGTAGCAAGCTAGCGTTAGCAACGGTAGCGCTCGGGCTCCCTGAAATTGACGTCCGCTGAGTCTGAAATCATCAGGAGAACAACTTTCGCATCAGAGAGGCGCTCGGCACCTCATCTCTGGCAGTTGCCTCTTGAAAATCAAATCAGAGTGTAACAGTGCGCTGTTGTATTACTTCTACCGGCCACGAAGTGACACCCATCGTTACCAAAACTGATGCCTCCAGTGTTATCTTTACCTCGCGCTGACTGAACTACTAAGATCTATCGTAATAAGATTCTATTATCAGCTATCATCTAAATTTAGAAAGTTGGTACTTTCCAAAGCTGTGCAGTTGTTTAGAAATGGTTTCGATAACTGCAAATGTTACAGCTAGGTGGTGGTGTGGTGGTTCTCATTACTCAGTCTTGTTCTTACAGTTTTGAAATAGAGATCCTGTGTTAAAAGCTGAATAAATCAAACTTTTGATGACTTTTATTTGAGCAGGGTTTTTTTTCCCTCTAAGCTATCAAATTTTATGACTGTTATCATATTTTTACTGATGCCATAAAGTCACTAGTTGAACTCATCGCTAATTAGCTAATGCTGTATAACTTTTCTGCCCATTTTAGGCTCATATTAGAAACTGAGCAAAACCAGCAAGAATACTAACCAACAGAGGAAAAGTAAGCCCTCCCTGTGTTCAACGTCTCCTTTTCATTACTTTTACAGTGTGTGTGTGTGTGGCTGCTTTCCAGCCCTTTATATCTTTATTCTCCTTTTGGGATTCTGTTCCTGTTTGTCTCCTGAGAGACAGTAAATCTCCCGGTCGAGCGGTCTTTTCAGAGACAGCTGTCAGGTGCTCGGTCAGTTGTAATGTTCTCTGATTGAAGAATCTGTGCAGCATGAAAATGTATCTAATTAATGGTCTCGCTGCATGGTATTATTGAATTGATTTAAAAACTTTTACATATTTATTTCCATAAAGTATTCATCTTGTGTAGGAAAGAGGCTGCATAATTTATTTAAAACAGATGTAATATGGATGCTGTCCAATATGTGTTTCTTTTGAGACTTCACAAAGCAGGTCTGAGCGTGTTTCTATTAATCATAATTAATAACTAGACCGCATAATGTGTTTAAATATAAAGACCATGAGCCGCTCGTACCCTCCAAATCGCACTCACTGACTTATGAGTGAGCATTTTGAGGATGAACTGAATTTACAGAAAAAGAAACACAACTTTGATAGGACAAACCCGCCACAAAGAAAATAAAAAATGTCTGTGCTGAAAAAGTCTGCGTAACCCCCACCAAACCCCAGCCCCCCAATTTGAGCACGACATTGTTATGTTTACATGGCAACTTGATATACAAATACACCCAAGTCATGGAAAGAAAGAGGATGGAGTGATCCAGGGGGCGAAATGTTATTCTTTGAAAAGTCAGTGTTTTTAATCAGGTTATTTTCATCTCTCTCTTTGTGGTAAATGTGCATAGTTCTTGCTTGCAGAGGCAGGTCGGGAAAAGGTGCTTTGAGAGAAGAATTAAATGAAGTGCAGTATAGCTGGTAGTTACGGACATTAATGTTTTTATTGCACTTTAATCATGAAATATCTTGTTAATTAGAAAGAAAACGTGTGTTTTAAATTGGAGGAACTTCATTCGGATATTTATCAATTCGCTGCACCCCAAATTTGCTGATCAACCCTCAAACCGTGTAGCAGAGCGTGTATTCTCAGGTGCAGTGATCACGCTTGTCTGTATCGCGTAGCCTACAGTCTGATCACGGTCATCTTTTGGTCCATTTCAGGGACAAATGCCACAGCGGGCTGTAATTTACTGACAATTATACACCTTCTTCAGGCTGAATAACCCCCATTTTCTGGCTTTCTTTTAAACTATATCTGGAGTTTTTCCTGATTGTGTTTAGCAGTGTTCACAACCAGCCGTGTGCCATTTTGAGTGTTTAATGGACCCGTGTGTGTCATACAGTTTAGCTATCAATAGGACAGCTGCAGTGGTCTCTTGGGCAGTGGGTGACCTGTCACAGCTTTTGGTCACATGTTCTGTGTGTGTGTGTGTGTGTGTGTGTGTGTGTGTGTGTGTGTGTGTGTGTGTGTGTGTGTGTGTGTGTGAGAGAGGCAGAGAGAGTGCACACATACATGATTATGCTGTGCGAGTGAGTGTGTTTGCTAATGCTGTATTTAGCTTATCTTGACGAGGCCCATTGCTGCCCCAGGGAGAACTTCTCAATCCAATACCCAGCTACAGATATAGCCATGGACAGAGACACTGTCATCAGTTTCAGTACTGCTGTTTACCTTTGATCACATTCATACAAAGCTGCATTTACCTCCTGTTGCGCTACGTCAGTTGCCTGGTTTTTGCACATTTTGTGGTCTGCTATTAAAATGGTTTTAATGCGTTATCCCATAACTGCAGTCAAAAGCATGTCAGGAAATCACAGAGCAAAACAGAAGATCTAAGAAGAGAATGCCTTGTGGGGCTTGTTAAGTGGAATTTGATAGTGTCATTTGTACACATGAACGTTTCTGTATCATAATCTTCATAAATCATGTGTTTGTTAAGAGCTTTTAATTTTAATTGAAGTGTCATTTTTGTTTTATAAGAATCAGTTGGAAAAAAATAGCTCCTCGTGTCTCACATCAAGGCTTCCAGCTAGAGAGGTTTTGGGAATTGTTGTCGGCTTATGCTACTAGGATACACAGAAACAAATCTTGTCATATACCAAAAAATGTTGCCACTGATTGGCCCTTGCATGGTGGCAGCAAGTTGAAACTCGTAGTGAAATGAAATGTTTTTCAGTCTGTCTCTTCTGTCTGTCTGTGTGTCATCAGGAGCATTCTTAACATTCCACCTGTTTGTATCGTAGCTACACAACTGCTAATTAAATTTCCTGCCACAAACAGCAGACAAGGCAGTGACATTTGCATTACAATGACCATTCCCTCCCTCTCTTTCAGGCAGGGATAGTAGCAGCCCCCGTTCCTTCCTCACTTTTCCTCTCTTTTGTGGAGTTTAGGCTAGTTTGTTAGAAGATGTTTATTGGCTTAAAAAACAAACGTATGTTAGTGTTGACCTGATACAATGTATTTACCAGAACCAAGACTACCCCTCGAGTGAAATGTATGTCGGAAACTTTTGTAAAGTGGACCCCCACAATATTTTAGGCTGCTGAATTTGTATAATCACACAAGGCTGTTCTGTAGCTCTATTATGAGGAGGTTGGGAACAATGGCCAATGAAACCATTGTCATCAGTGGAAGCCACAGTTTCAGTTAAAGGGTGGATGTCCCTTTACGAGGCAACACTCAAGTTTCAGTTCAGGACCATTTCCTTTCCTCTGACTCATTTTGTTCAAAAGAAAGCAAAAGTTAATGCACTCTTTAAAATGTTGACACAGCAGTATTGTATGCCAATAATGTTCCTGTATTAATAAACTCCATTTATGGTGCCTTACTGAAGACTGATACAAAGTTACTTGCATTTAAGCGAGCTGCAAAATGTTGAAACACAGCACCACTGTATGAAGTCAGTCCAGATTTTTACCCTGGACAATTAGAATTTTCCATTAATTTAAAGCAAAAGAGTAAAATTGGCAAATAAACAAATGATGACGTGATGTAGATGAATTCAAAGAAAATTGTTACGAAAATGTATATCAGTAGCATCCAATCATGATCTTTTGCTGTAAATGGTGTCCAAATGGTCGAAGGAACACTTGTTAAGTAATTTGATGTGAAAATATCTGGAAATGGTCCTGAATATAATGATGTGCTAAATTAGCACATGAATGCTGTTGACTAGGCAAGACACAATAATTAAAAGCACAAGCTTGGCTTGGTCTCGTGGTCTTCTGGCTGGAAAAAAAGATGATTTAAAACTCGGCAAGGCCTCAGTCAGTCTTGTCTTCCTCAGAAATCATTGTTTCAGCAGCAATATGTCAACGCTAACATCAGTTAAGTCTACTCCATTTGTGGCCAGCTTTAACAGCTGGTGAGCTATGATGGAGTTTGGCTGGAACTATTATTTGCTGATTTTTAAATTGTGACTGCAAGGGACTTCAGTTGCTGTGACATGCAAGTATGACTAAATAGTGTTGCACAATTTTCTGTATTAACTGTAGAAACACATTTATGGACTTTGAATAGCTTTTAAACACTTCAAAGTGGTATTATGTCCTTGACAAAGTCAAACAATTGTGTTTTATTTTGTGGCACAACTTGTGTGCACCATTTCATTTGAAGAAGCAGTCCAGGTAGGGCCTATACATTTATGAGTCTCTTGTCTCTTATGAGCTCATAAAATCGTTAGAGTCTTTAAGTTATTTATCAGACAAGGAGAGCTTCTTAGCTGAATTTTTGTTTCATTCACTGGAAACTAAGCAGTTAGCATTGCCATGGAAACCATGGCAAGCTGCTTAGACTGTTTATCTGATGCCTGGCAACTTGACTGATATTTCTGTCAATGTAATTTCTGTTTTACTGATATTGTTGTTGTACACATTACTTCATCATGTATTACTTTGAGTAAAGCCCTGTTGTCAATGCTGGAACCAGTCTATCCTGTGTATGAGGCATTGCTACTCATGTCAACACAGAACTAATTAAATATTGTGGATTTATATGACATTTCCTGATTTAGGGATGCTTGATAATAATGACATCAGCATACTATATTGGTATTGGCTTGCCTGTCGATAGTTATATTGGCCCAGTTTTTCTCAAGTCTCTTCCCCATCGCTTGTCATCTGTTTTTGATGAGGAAACAATTTGATAAAAATGTGTTTATTTTTCTTTCTAAATCTTTAGAAAGTACACGTAAAACATTACTTTTTCAATTTTGCAAAGTTTACATGTGTTGTTCAGTATATACAAGATCCAAACATTGAAAAAAATTGCTTTTGATAATATGCACTTTCATTAATAATATGGACTGGTGGCCCGTCCAGGGTGAACCGCGCCTCTCGCCCGAAAGCCCCTGGGATAGGCTCCAGCCCCCCCGCAACCCTTAATCAGGATGAGCGGAAGAAAATGGATGGATGGATGGATTTATAATATAAATCTGTTGTCTTCATACACTGGACAGATTTGTTAATTTCTCAGAAAACATATGGACCCTGGTGAAGTTATATGCTTGTTTAATAGTGATAGTTCAATGAAGAATGTCAATATAGGGTGACCCTAATTTGTAGATAAAAACATAAACTCTATATAGATCAATTTGGGGTTTGTGGAGTATCAAATTCAGTTTGGTTTGGAAACCTTAACAGGTCTCTGTGCCCTGAGTGGTTTTGCTTTGTGAGATGTACATTAATAGTTTTTAAAGGGGGGTGATATCAGGTGTTTTGCATTGAGCAATGACTAATGTGTGAAGTATTGGCTTCCTTAATGTAATTTTAAGAAAGGAATGTAAAAGGCCATAAAATAAATTGGTAGAAAATGAGTTTGTAAGATGCAACAAACGTTTGACGAATAATAATCCCAAATTTTCTTTTCAGTCATCACCACTGCACTTGATTAAAGTGAAACACATTAGAGAAATACTAATGAAAGAGGGATTAATCCCTCCTGTATGAGTAGAGTTTATTCTGATTACCTTCTCAGTTGTATACTCCCCTCTCTGCCCATCTATGTGGCAGTTTTCAGTTTAACTTCTCCAAATGTGAGGAATCAAATCGCTAGTCTTCATCCCAAGATGTTAACTGTTGAGGATGAGGCCTGGGGGTGGGTGTACAGGGTAGCTATGGAAATCTGGAAAGGGTTAGAGGAGGTAGGGCGTTGGGGGAGGAAGTTGCCAGTGTAGAGCATGGATGAACACACAATCTCCATGGCAACAGTTTGATCTTTCTCTCTGTTGCTGTCAGGCCTGCAGCATACATGGTGACGGAGTGGACAGGTTGTGCGGATGACCAGAGGATACCTGGATCAGACACAGTGGTCTCTTACTGTTTCTCTCTATCTCACTCTCGCTCTGTCTCTCTCTTTTTCTCTCTCTCTATCTCTTTCAGCCCCCCCCTCTCTGTCTGTCTCTGTCTCTCTCTCTCTCTCTCTCTCTCTCTCTATCTCCAACTCTACCATCTGCAGACCCCAAGAGCTACTTTGATTGGATTAGCCATGAATTAATGAGACAGGCTTGAAGAACAGTCTCTGTTGTGGAAATCTCTTATCATATCTTAATGCACTCTTTGTGTGAGCGTGTGTGCCTGTGTGATCTTATAAGGCCTTTAATGAAATCAAAGAAAAGCATGTCAAAGTGTTTTCTTTCAAATCCAAAATACAATCTCTTCCACTGAAACCCATATCAGCTAGATGATGAATTATCAAATTGAAGAACACATGTTAAACCTCCCTCAGGAACCTGTTGCTCATATTCATGGTATATATTGCTAAACGAATGTGCCTCATGGATGTCCCTTTAAAAACAACCATGTCCTTGCTTCATGCTGATTTATCTTCCCCTGAGTTTGAAAAGTATTGCTCTACTCAAACTGTTTTACTATTTCCTCTTCCGAAGGAACTTTGGAAAGATTTGACTTGGGCTTGCGAGTGTTGTTTTTGGGTGGCATGAGGGCAATGCAACTTCGAAGAATAGACTGTTATACCCTTGATGACTAAAACATTCTCCAACCACCAAGTAGCTACAAAAAAGACAGCACCTCATCCTGTCCTCTTGAATCAAGTCTAAACCAGTATAAAGTCTGTAAATTTTTGTATATAATTGCACCACAGGAATAAGTTCATATCCCCTGGTGTCTGAAATTAATAGCTTACATAGTATTTATTGTTGTAAGTTTCTACTTAGCGTGAGATGGAGGGATCAGGTGGGGGGATGGCATTGTTTGGTTTGGGAAGTATTCTGTTGGTTGCATAGCAACAGGCTCCTGGAAACGGGAGTGGACGGTGTTGCTACTAGCAACCGTTGTTGCTCTGCAAACAATGTGGGCCAGTGCAAACATGAGCCAAGACTGTGGGCTCCTGCTTTTAATTGAACATCTGTATGTGTTTTTCTCTGATTGAGCCCTGTTTAAGTTAGAGCTATCAGTGACAGATGTTGTCTTCACCCCTAACAATATAGACTATAGAATTATTGACACTTTTTATGGCCTAAAATAGTATTTTCTTGTTTCAGTCCAGCTTTTAAAACTCAGGTAACTCATGAAAGGAGGGGCTGTTCTAACATTGAGTGTTCATCTGGGACTTGCCTGAATGAAACCAGCCTCACAGACCTGACATGAAAACAGACTTATGTGAGTAAAGTTTTCTCTAGGGTGGAGGTAGAAAGGTTTAGCTCTTAAACAGCAGCCTACCCAGAGTAGTTGCTTGCAGTTATGTGCTCTATCTCCTGCTGGGTCCTACCTTTGTCTTTCAGATCTGCTGGTGGGGAATTTGTGTGACTTTTAACCTTCTGTGGCACTAAGTAGGGAGACCTCTCTCTGCTTTCAAACTCCTCTTTCTTCTACCAAACCCAGTGATTTGGCACACTTCATTATACCTATTAAAGCCAGCACTTTTAATTGCGCTTTAAGGCATGAAAACATGCAGGTTGGTGTTCTAAAGGAGTCTTTATGCTCATGTCACTTCCTGTGGTGAAAATGACAAGTCTAAAGATAAATGATGGGATGGTTACAAGTTTTATTTATAACTCGGCTGACACTTCTTAGACAAATTCCTCTCTTTAGAAAGATGTTTGAGTGTTGCAGCAGCTTTTAAAATGTTCACCCCTTGTTAACAGCATTCTCATAATAGTTTTTGGTACTTTATTGACATGTAATAAAGAGACGCTAGGAGAAATTGCTATAGAGTATGAGAGCATTGGCATGTAAGTGTTAATTGGGCCCTGCACTAACAAATACATTAAAGATGGTCGTGATTGACTCAGCGCGTGTGTGTGTGTTTGTGTGTGTGTGTCTGTGTCGGTGTCGGTGTCTGTGTCTGTGTGCGTACGTGTGTGCGTGTGTTCGAAGATTGACACATCAGGAATTTCAACATCAGCCTCCTTCAGTCTATTAGTCATTCAGGCACAACAGTGTCTTTGCCTGTGGCAAAATCTCCATGCATAGAAAATGTCAGTGGTGGCACACCCAAATCAGTGTTTTCTATCTTAAAGGTACACACTCTAATTTTCTCATGTCACCCAATGGTGTTCACAAATCCCAAAGACTTTGTAAATGTGCGCTCCTTTTTGGATGCTAAAAAAAGTAGTATATCACTGGCAAAGTCAGTTTGTTGTGTTTCCGGTCAGATAAGGTTTCTTTGATAGCTCACAGATATTATTTTAGTATTTAAAGTATAGCTTATAGTATCACTCATCAGTTGAGGATCAGCAGGAGTAGCAGAGATAGAATCGGAGGACTTCTACTGTAATCAGCATTAGCTGTAGAGTCAAAGGGAAAGTAGTTGATGCAACTTTGAATAAAATCAAAAAATATGTTGAAAAGAGGTCCTAATCATTCCAGATGAATTGAAGATTACAATTTTGTTGTCCAAGGTTTAGATTACAATTAAGTGTCCAGAGCAACAGGACAACCATTATTTCATAAGCTGTTTTCTCTTCAATCTCTTGTGCTTGCTGGAATGTTTCAGTTATAATTGTCACACATTAATCATGCTGTTGGGTTTTTGTGGTAGTTTCCATGATAGCTTCATTATGTCTTACTTAGTGGCATAGTTTCAGGTGGTGCTATAAATTAGTGGTCGTACCAATGGTTGACTTGAGAACATTACACAGAAAGGGATCAGACTCCTATTTTAATGGGAGCAACATTTTTCAGAATTATAGTTTGGTTGAATTTATTTCCTCTTCCCTTCTATCACCAGTGAGGTTTTCTTGGTTCTGACTCATTTTTCCTTTGTATTTGTTGTTCCCTCAAAGTTGTTGTTTTTTTTTTGTTTTTTTGCTGACTCTTTTTTTTTAAAGTTGGAGTTGAATGTCCGATTTGTTTTTGCTGTTTTCAGTCCACTTGCATTCAGTTTATAATGAACATGTAGTTATTTGTCGATGAAATTTTGAGGTGTGTTTAGAGGTGGCATGAACTGAAATGACAACAGCCTTAATTGTGAAGCCTCATCAGAAAGTTTAGGGTTATCATCAGTAGGAAGCCAAGAGATGAGCCTGGCTGCACCTGTTGCTTTTATCTAATAGGTCAGCCTACAGATTATTGCAGCCTAAGTGGTGTTTGTTCATGTGTGTGTTCTGACTTATCACAGCGTGTCTTCTTCAGCAGGTTGTGTCTTGTGGCTCTGAACTATAATAATCCTGGTTTAAAAAAAATGTCTCCTGTCTAAATACAGACTTTTTCTTCTGCCATCAAATCCAATCAGCCCACTCCCTAAAAGTGCTGCATCCCCCCCACCAACACCACCCCCTTTGCGGTCGCACTTGAAAGTTCCTGCGCAAGAGCAATATAAAGGGGGAAGTGGGTTGGTGGGTAGAGGAGGGAGCAGGGAGGGGAGGAGAGGGTTGAGTTGGGGGTGGTCGTCATGGATTCCTTACCATAGCAACCGAAAAACGTTTACAAAGCATTGAGGAATTTCCTCATATCAGCTGGATTATTTGAGCCCTCAGAGAACTGCTCTGGTTTGAAACAAACGCTGGACATCATCAGAACCCTGGCATATGCTGGATCCCCACTGTCATCTTCAACTTACCCCCCCCCCCTTTTTTTTTTCTTAAGAAGAGAGTGTGTGTGTGTGTGTGTGTGTGTGTGTTGGGGGGGGGGGGGTTACTGCGTTCTCGCCCGTGCAGTTCCATTCTTCTCTTATCCCTCCCTTGCTCCTACTTTTTCTCTCTCTGTCCTTTTCTTGAAAAGAGAGCCTTTGTGCTTCTCCATTTTTAGCTGCCCTTTGCTATGCTGCGCACATTGTTACCCAGTGGAAAGCTGTGTGACAGCTCTGGGTTTGGTCATCAGGAAGCAGTTCAATCCTTTTGAAACTTGAACTCTTCTACTGTAACGTTCCCACCTGGGTCTGTCCTGTCAGCGGGTCTAAGCAAGTCCCCCCATGGCACTGACTCAGCTTGACATGGCTAAGTTGCCAACCTCATAGGACCCAATAGTTAGGTTTCATCCAGTTGTGGCCCTAATGTTAACCAAAGTTTCAGAAAAGAACAGAAAAACTTTGAGAAAACCTCCCGTTAATTCCGTCAGTCACCATACATACTGGAAGTTGGTTGGAGCGTGCCCTCATTTTATGACAATAGTGACCCTTGTACATTTGATGCTTCATTGCTGTGACAACATTGTTGTACCCATAATGGTCCTTAGGAGTGATATTTCTTTGTGGCAACTTACTGTGTTGTAGTACAGCCAGCAGCTCAAAGAGGCTGTTTGGCAAATTTGTTGGAGACTTGCATAACATGTAGACGTCACCACAGATGAAAAACATGGTGATAAAAGTAGACAGTTGGACAGCTGATCCTGACTTAAGATCATGTACAGAACAACTTGACAGTGGGCAATCAACAGGGCTAAATTTGAAAGAGCCATTCCAAAAAAACCTTTATCATGAGACGGCCCAAATAGCCGGTTAGGATAGTGAGCAACTCAAACAGATTCTTTTTTGTAGCTGTAATTTTAGAAGCGCTCATCCAAAAGACTTAAAATTCAGCTCTGCACAGCCTTAGATCGCCAGCACAAAAACACCCACCAGGTTTGAAATGAAGTGGATTAATGGTTGTCGAGAAGGGAGAATAATACACACACACACACACACACACACTCACAGATTCCGTCATTCATTAGAGAGATGGCCGTCCATATGTTTAGACTTAAAATCTTCTTATCCTTTTTCAGGCAGTAGTGTTACCAATTAAAGTATTTATTGAGCCTTGCTTGAAGTTTCTCCCATTCATACCTTTCTCCACCCCCCCCCCCGCTCTCTTCATCTCTCCTTTGTGACCCAGCATGCAGAACTCAGAGGGAGGGTCAGACACTACAACCAGCGTGGCAGCGCTGCGCACGTCATCATCAACGCAGGCCCCTGTTGTACAGCCTGTCCCAGCCTCACAGCAGGTACGGTGCTACCTCTACCAAGCTTATTGCTTCTACGATGAAAGGACAAATGGAGAGAGTCTGTCAAGACCTACTGACATTGCAGAGAATGCTTTTTATAAGATGTTACTTTGGAAGTGCAACTGGTGGGAGCTCTGTCGATGGTCCTTTTTGCTGCACTGTGACTGTGAACTTGTTGGGTTCATTGTCTCATCCACAGTGTGCATACTGGCATCATGTTTTGTTTTTTTGGTTTTTTTAATAATTGTAGAAGTATTTGGGTTATACAAACATCACTTGTCATTACATTATCCATGCTTTCCTAAATTAACACGAAGATGCAGACTAGACCTGCCACACCAACAGATGCCTCTTGTAGGCTACAATACCCCAGATTACTGATCACTGTTTGCACTACCTTTAGACTGTAGAGAAGAGTGACAACATTCTGTGAATGTGTGTTCCTCTTCACCTGTAATCAGTTGACTACGTTGTGCTGTTTAAGTTATTTAAATCTGATCATCTGTGGGCATTCAGTTATTTCTCCTGAGAGGAGCATAAGTCAATTAACACTAGAAGGCTTAAGAAGGGTATTTGTTGGCAGTCATATATTCACCAAGAAGTGTGTGTGTGTGTGTGTGTGTGTGTGTGTGTGTGTGTGTGCGCGCGTGTGTGTGTGTGTGCGTGTGAGATGTACATGCATACCTATGTAATTGAGTTATGTCTTGTATCTACACAGAGAGTGCTGGTACAAGCCACAGGCTCAGCTCAGAAGGGAGGACAAGTACAGCAGCTTTCAGTACCCAGGGTTCAACAGGTCCCTCAGCAGGTACACAGTACTGTACTTACATATACAGTGCTGTGAAAATATCTGTGCACCTCTTGACCTTTCCTAACACTGTACTTGACTGTTTTTTTTTTTTAAAGCTTGATTATTTAAATTTTTGCCTCTGAGCCTGTCATCCATGCTTTGTTTTTTTTTTAATGGTAAAATAGTACCAAAAATATATTAATAGTATTCAAATATATTAAGGATTCAGGATCTGCTGAAAAAAAAAAAGGTTGTTTCACTGAATTACTGTTGATTAACGTTTGATGTCAAACTCAAGTCGGAATTGAAACATATCTAAATAAGAAAAGTCAGGCAGGGGGAGTTTCTCTGCTTACACCCAACACCTAACATATGCAGACTGTTTGTGGAGTAGCTCGAGCAGCTGCTGCAACTCTGTGCTGCTACTGTAATCAATGAAAATAGCCACAACAGGCATGAGAGCAGCGTGCAGCAGAGTGTGTGTGCAGCAGGGATCCACTCTTCAAACATAAAAATAGGCCGGTCAACTATTTATATTTTGAAATGTGTGTGCCTTTCAACACTGAAGTTGATCATAAATGTCTACATTTCTCTAATTTAAGATTTTACAGCTTAGTATTATTTATGGTTTGCTCTCACAATTAGTCCTCAAATAGTGGACCGAATGACAGGAAACAATAAAAGTCAATGAAAAGTAAAAGAGGAGATGAGCCTTTTTGACCTAACATCAACTCCCTGGACACTCAACACAGTGAAAACAGTCTCACAGGACTGTGGTTTGTCTGAAAACTCAGGACACAATTCCAAAACAAAAACCCACCTTCCTGTTTTGCCTCTGACTCACAAATCCCTGGTTGTAGTGAGGTGTTACTGGTAAAGATGCTTTCTGTTGCACATCTGCTGTGTGATCAGTCTGCGAATGTTGCATGTTAAAGCGAAAGCATGATACAATCAATCGTCTCTTTAATCAACCAGTTAATAAGTAACCAAACCTTATTTACTACATCATAACTGGACAAAGTCATTTACTAAAGGCCACTCATCTAGAGCTGAGATGTTTTCCTGCTTCCTGTTCCTGTTATGGGTGTGCGTAAGTGTCTTTCTCTGGCTGAGCCTGGCCCACTGCCTGCATGCACGAACATGACAAAATGATGTCTTTGAAATCTTTGCACAAATTGGTTTTTGATTGAATATTGGCTCTGATTGTTGGTAATATAAAAGAGCAATTATAGATACCGTATGTAATTTTTTAGCTATGCTCAAAGCGAGCAATGGCAATGGTGGCCGGTCTGTCGGTCGTTCAGTCCACCGTTTTGATTCACAGTGAAATATTTCAACCGCTTTTGGATGAGACATTAGCCATTAGCATCAGCTAGACATTTATTTTGTGCTGCTTGGCTTATATTTGGAAAACTACATGAGGATAGTGAACATGTCAAACAATTAAAAGAATGGCCACGTATGATCCCAGTGACATTCTTCAATTAATATATGTACAAATAAGAAAGATTCATTCTTGTGTTGTTGGTCTGCAGGTGCAACAGGTGCAGCATGTCTATCCATCCCAGGTCCAGTATGTAGGAGAGGGTGGAGAGACAGTTTACACCAATGGAACAATGTAAGTATGACATGTGGTTTTAGATCCTATAGATCAACTAGAATATGACCTCAAGTGTAAAGCACAAGTTTGTGCTTATTGTTGTTTTTTTTTTTTAAGCTTCAGTGTGCAGAGTGTAGTATGACCAGAGTCTATTTACACAAAGGATTTAATGGCATCACAGCTGTGTTTGAAGTCAGTGGTGGTCCAACATGCTCATGACAAGTGTGGCGTCTGCACTTGAAACCTTCTGTTGATGTCTGCTGGTAATGATAATGGACTTGGTTAGGAAAGATCTTAGCTTGTGATTACATCATTCAAATGCAAACATTACTTTATTAATATATTTTGAATATTTTCATAAGGGAGATCACATGTGGGGAGGCATGGCTCAGAGGTAGAGTGGCCATCTAGCAACCGAAGGGTCGCTGGTTCAATTCTCACCTCCCTCGGTGACCATGTCGAAATTGAGCAAGATACTGAAACCCTAATTACTCCTGATGGCCCTGTGATGGACTGGTGACCCGTCCAGGGTGAACCTCGCCTGTCACCCATTGTCAGCTGGGATACACTCCAGCCCCCCAACCCTTACAGATAAACAGCACAGAAAGTGGATGGATGGAGATTACATTTATATTATTCCAAGTGTTATTGATAATGTGACTCAAAACATGTCTCTGGGAATCTTTATTTGTTGTCTTACAAGTTTATCTTTGATGATATAGGATTTTGATTACATAAGATGTAATGTTGCCCTAATTTGAGAGATGAAATGTGTCTTTTGTGATGGAATAAATGTCTTTTGCTTTTCAAATTGCGCTGACACTACAGTGTGCATGATATTTGGCTCACTTCAGTTTTATTATACTGAATTATTTATGAATAGGATCTGGTTAAAGGTTGTAATAACAGCCATGACTTTGTCGACCGCTTTCCTCATCATTTCATCTGTGGCACATCCAACTGCTTTTTAAGTGCCTCTAATCAAAACGTGATTAAAGCTAAATTAATCCGAAGTGAGTTGAAATGAAGTGATTTTATATCATCCAGAGATTCCTGATACGTGATTAGATCATCAGAGGGTGAGAGGAGCGTGTGTGTGTGTGTGTGTGTGTGTGGGGGGGGGGGGGGGGGATATATACCACAGAACACCAGTGAAATACCAGCATGGACTCAAGATGGCATGTGTGATTGTGATCTTCTCATGTCCCTGCATGAACATCTAAAATCACCAGGCCTTGTGCCTTAAACAAATATTAAATGTTGTCATTGAGTGGTGTTGCTGCATGCTGACTACTGTGATCTCTCCACAGTCGCACAGCCTACTCCTACAACCCTGACGCTCAGCTGTACGGGCAGAGCAGCGGGGGAGCTTACTTTGACTCACAGGCTGGTGGAGCTCATGTCACCACGGTGGTCTCCTCTGCCAGTGGTGGGGTACCACCTCACGGCATGGTGGGCATTGCCATGGACGTAGGTAGCAGCCATATCATCTCCAGCGGCAGCACCTATTTGATCCATGGAGGAAGCATGGAGGGAAGCCGCAACCATATATCGCACTCCTCTCGCTCCTCCTCAGCCATGGTGAGCAACACCCATCGCACCATTTCTGCCGCACATTTTCCATCTCCATACTAAGAAATAAAGAGGCTCACACCCACCAAAGAGTGAATCTCTTCACATATCTAGATGTTAGTCACTTGTAGGATTGTTTGACTGGTCATTCTCTGAAGTAGTTGAATCAGAATTCACCTTTCCCAGTACAGTAAAGCTTTCCTAACAATCATCCATATCCATATGATGGTAACTGGACTCATGACGCTGTGTGAGGCACACTGGTGCTTGCTGTCATCACTGCTACCTGAACCTGAGGCCTAACAGGGCTTTTCCACAAGACTCTACCTACTTTTCTTGACTCCCGTCCTTTGTTTTCCATCAGGCGATATTTGTGGAAAAAAGCTGGTCCTTTTTGTGGTTATCAGTTAAGTCGCAGGTTGTAAATTAGCTGTAGGGCCAGCGTGTTTTTTTTTTTTTTTTTGGCAAGTCAAATGTCAACCAGCATAACTGCTACAATTGCAGACGGAGGAGGGATTGATGTTCCTCTGTTCCATGTTGTTTCACTCAGATCCATTTGTTGCTAACCAAACAAAGTCCACCAACAAGTTGACTCTCTCCCGTTCGCATGTACAAGGACAACATCAGTGGTCCTGACTGCCCCGGCTCAGCTGCAGCTGTGCATGTAAACCCAGGGACTGCAGTGAAGAACCAAATCCTGTTACCAAAAGCGAGTCAAGCTGGTACAGTGTGGTTGACAAGCATCTGGGTTTTATTCCAGTCGGTCGGGGCATCCTGGCTCTGCAGTAGCACAGAGTGAGCGGAGTGGCGCAGGACAGAGAGCCTGTATTTTCGGGACACTGGCTTAAATAATTCAGCTCTGCCTTGTTTCAGAGGTTTTCACAGGCACTTGAGCACTCTGCGAAACAAAGCAACCCCTGGGGCTCATTACCATTTGGGTAAGAGCCCTCGGGAGCAGTCTTAAGGCTTGGA
The DNA here is from genome assembly GCF_037954235.1 of Aulostomus chinensis. NCBI lineage: Eukaryota > Metazoa > Chordata > Actinopteri > Syngnathiformes > Aulostomidae > Aulostomus > Aulostomus chinensis. The sequence goes on along the minus strand of NC_141333.1, from coordinate 7,639,461 downwards.
ACGATGCCTGCTTCTTTCTGCTTTTCTTCTGTCTCCAGTTTGGCTGCAATACCACATATCTTTTTGACTTGATTTTCTTCTACAGCTCAAGTGAATGTCCCTCATTTTGTCTTTCACTTTACCAGCCAGATGAACATTTTTTTGTTCTCCAAAAAAGGGACCAATATGTTCTGGATCTCGCTTGTTTCACAATCACATTTGTGGTATTTTAAATAGTCTTATGAAGTTGCATTGTTGTTAAGTTGTTGTTGTGATGGGTTGGTGGGTGGGTTTGGTGGCATTGGCATTGTTAAACTATTGTCTCTGAGCTTGATGTGACCTGTGCCCCTGTTTGCAATTTCTATTTGCATACATTACAGTGTCTGACCGCAAGCCTGCACCGAGCAGCTTAACTCTACGAGTCCCTTGATTTGCATGCTTTTGTCAGTCAATAATGGATTTGGCTGCAACACTGACTGATTTGAATGGAAATGCCCAGATCTGGCTGCTCGCTAACAGTCTTATTTCCTTTTATCTGTTTTGTGTGTATGTGTTTTTATATATACATATATACATATATATATATATATCTGCTTATTTCTGTCTTTTTTATCTCCCTCACTTTCTTGCCTCCTCCCCCTTCTGTGTCCACTCCTTTATTCCAATCTTTTTTGCATGCTTCTTTCTTTAGCTTGAAATGGCGATTGAAAACCTCCAAAAGTCTGAGGGAATTGCAAGTCACAAAAGCAGCCTGCTCAACAGCCATGTAAGTCCATCAGGAACTTTCTTTGAAAAGGACATGCGAAAATGGGGGAGTTGGGGGTTAAATCTTTGGCTGAACTTGTAGGCAGTGTGTTCCTACTTGCTCTGAGCTAAGCTGAACACACCACCTACTGCTAGCTTTACTTACACTGCACTGTCCCACTGGCACGCATCATTGTCTCAACTATTTTCTGACCTTGATCTAAACTTGCATTCGCTGTCACTTTTCTCTTTAAGAATGAATCTTGCGTATACAGTATGTCCTGACACTCTTAATAAAGTGAATTGATGATAAAAAAAATTGTTCAGTGCCTCAGTTCTTTTTAAAGATGCGATTGAGATACAGACCAGCAGAGTCCAACGTTGTTTACTGTGCGCTGTTTGGAGTTATATAGTGCAGGATTCCCACACATTTTTGAAAACCTGGAGAATTGCAGGCAAATTTTCCAGTCATTGAAATTGCAAGGAAAACGAGAGAAAAAAAATCTAAAATGCCCCTGGAAATTGTTTAATCCTTCCAGTGTTTATATTACGATGCAGTTCTTGTTCTGCTATGACGTTTCTTTTGGAACGCCCATCCAAACATAAACAACTGCTGAACAGCAAATTTCTTCTCCCTCATCTCGGGTTACTTGGTAAAGTAAAATTCCTAACGCATGCAGGAGGAGGCACTCTCCTCCTGTATAGGTTTAGAATTTTCCTTTCTTCCTGTTTGTATTTATAAATATCTTCTGTGGCAGAAGGATTTGACACTTTGGTATTGTTTGAAGGTTGTGGCACTCAACAAATGCTAAATTTGGTTGCATGTACGAACCCAGCGCCTGCGCCGTCCCTGGCTCATAACCAGCCTGTCCCACTGCTTGATGGTGTGGCTGTGAGTGACTTTCAAACAGCGGCTCGTCTAACTGCTGTTGGGTTTCACCACCCATGTGTGACAGCTAGGTTGGGCAGCAACTGCATCTCAAATCCATTGTCACTGTTGGCAAACAAGGGTGAGTTGGGACGTGTCCGTGGTACGGCGACGGTCTGATTTGGTGTTGGCACAGAAACAATCTGTTAGGTTTATGTAAAATTGATGGTTTGGGCTCGAGTGAGTCCTGCTATTTACACGCTTGCGTGTGACTCAGACGGTGCGGTGACTCAGTGACAGACACAACAGAAATGGCGTGGAGTGACCAAGTCTGGAAATTTCTGATTTAAAAAAAAAAAAAAAAAAAAAATTAGGTCACCAGTATAGCACTATTTTTTTTTTTAATTCAAAATTAAGTTTTTTAATTCAACGTTTTCTCCTGTTTTTAATCACGTACAGGTAATTAAAAGTCAGTAGTTGTTTAAATCAAGTGAAATGAAAGCATTTTCTTGTGATTTCAGCTACGTTACACTGCATTAACATGTCAGAGCAGAAAAGGGAAGATAGAACTTTATTATTCCCAGCGGAAGTTTTTGTGCCATCTTCTCTAGCCATTTATTTATTATAAAAAAAAAAAAAGAAAAGACAATGAAATCATTCTTCTTGGAATTTTGGCACACTTGAACCTTTGCGTTTTAGAAGCTTCGGAGCGTTTTGTAGAAATTCTTAGTGACAGTGCTGGACATCGACCAGGCTGTGACCACGTTCTCTTTGGGATTGACTGTATTTGTGGATGAGCCTGTTGTCAGTCTAGAATATACCATCTCAGTGAAGTGTAGTGGTCTCTGTGGTGCTAAACCTCATAAAATAGAGGTGTGTGTGTGTGTGTGTGTGTGTGTGTGTGTGTGTGTGTGTGTGTGTGTGTGTGTGTGTGTGTGTCGTCTGATGTGATAATGAGATCCATTGCACTTCTCCATCACTGGCCAGGTGACTATCACAGAGCAGACTCGGTCCATGGGGGCTGGCTGGTTTTAAGTCTGTGTGTTCTGTGTATTTTTAGCTGCAGTGGCTGCTGGACAACTATGAGACGGCGGAGGGAGTGAGCCTGCCCCGGTGCTCCCTGTATAACCATTACTTGCGGCACTGTCAGGAACAGAAACTTGATCCAGTCAACGCAGCCTCCTTCGGCAAGCTCATCCGCTCAGTCTTCATGGGCCTCAGGACCCGCCGCCTCGGAACCAGGTAAAAACAGAAAGAGGTTGTAGTCGAAGCTGAAGATGCTGATAACAGTAATCATGCAACCATTAGAGATGTGACAAGTGTGATGATGCTTATAGACAGTGGAGACTTGCTGATAGAAGAAGATAATGATAGTGATTACACTGATGGCGAGTCTTCTCTTCCTCACTGGCTTCTGGCTTCTCTCTCACTGACTCTTCTAGAGGAAACTCAAAGTATCATTACTATGGCATCCGGGTGAAGCCAGACTCTCCCCTAAACCGGCTGCAGGAAGACACCCAGTACATGGCCATGAGGCAGCAGCCAGTCCACCAGAAACAGAGGTCAGCACCTAAGACTGCAGTCGCAACCTGCAGCCATCCTGTTTCTGTCAACTCTTCCTCTGGTGCAACTTTCAGCAACATTATTATCTTTATTTTGTGTCGTATTTCCTTTGGTTTTGTTGGGTTTTATGTATTTATGAATGTTTGAAGACCATACATGATTTTTACTTCTCTCCTTTACCAGCTGCCTTATTGTCATCACCTGTACTCTTCAGCTTGCTCTCGACTCTCTTCGTCTCTACCCTTTCGTTCATGGTTCAAAGCACAATGATTAAAGATCGAGTAAAACATGAACAGGGAAGTTGTGTCTCAATGCTTAATGGCACTAAATGCACTGCACTGACAGCTGATAGGACTGCACACCACTGGTGTGTTTATTGGCTCACAACACACCCATCAAACTGTGGCAATCATACCTCAAGGGCAGATGGCAAGACCAGAATAATGTTGCAAAATGTTTGCAAATTGTTTTCCTCTGAACACGCCCCTGGTTATTACACTAATCCTTCTGGTTTGGAAGCCAGCTTACTCTTGTGTTGATTTTTTTTTTTTTTTTTTAAACCTTCCAAACCTTGGTAACACACTTGTCCTGCCCTCGCTTGTCTGTGTAGGTTCAAGCCTCTGCAGAAGGTGGATGGTATGTCTGACAGCCTGTGTGGGAGCTCTCAGCACTGTAACAACACTCCAGAGCAGTCGGTGGCTGCTCAGAGCCAACACCACCAGCAGTACATAGGTGAGTCCCCCAGCTGCAGGCTTGCTTGTGTCCATCCTCTCACTTCAGTTTATTCAAATACAACCAGAAATGTCCGGCTCGATTATGTTCACGCGCAGACGTCCTTGCTCGTTGAGACACTGACGGGAGGTGTGAGACTGTGTTCCAGTGTGTATGAAAAGTCTTTTTCTTTTTTTTAAAAACTTTATGCAGATACATCTCACACCTTGCCTCCGTTTCCCTCTCCTGACTTGGGTACTCAGCCTCTGCCTGAGCGCATCAACATGAATGACATCAAAAAGCTGCAGACCCTCTACAGAGACCACTGCGAGGTTGGTTACATCACCGCTCAATTCCTCGTTTATTACATCTTCACCACCCTGGAAAGGTTAGAACAAACATTTACATTTTACCGGTGGCTTGCTCCTACGTTCAGGCCTGCAGCAGAGCTAATCGCTGGTTACCACACCCCCCACTCTCTGCGTCCTGCCGCTGGGTCATCTTCTGTCAAGACTCTCACTCTTACAGATTGAGACGATTACATTATTATTCATATAACCCCAAATCACAAATTTCCCTCTGAGGGCCCAACAATCTGTGAAGCATATGACACATCCAGGCTCAAGCTCTGCTGCGACTCACTGCCATGATCGAATGGAATGGATTTCTCCAACTCTCTGTGGATGCTGATTAGTTCAAACTGAGGTGGAAATAAGAATATCAAAAATGTAGGAAGATGTTTATACTTTGTCATCTTGTAAAATGTAGTGGCACTAAAAAACAAAACAAAGCTGTTGACCCGCTGAAGATGGGATGGTAACAAACAGGTCATTTTCGTCAACTTTGTAAACTCTATTTGATATACAAAATTACCCACAATCCTGCTCCATACGTTTTTCAGCTTTTCTGCCATCACATCAGGTAGCACTTCTTCATTAGAGCTTTGGGACCACAACACCCAGCTCTATCAGAAAACCTCCTACCTTCTCTCGTTTTAAATGAAAATCATGTGACCCGAAGTACCTCACCTAGAGAACCGTATTTCCTTCTTTGTGTGAGCGATTTAATCTAAGATGAGATTTAGTCTCTGTACACCTGTCCGAGTCCTAACGTTAGAGCTCATGATTCGTCTGTGGATGAAGTAGAGCTACATGGCTAACTCAAGGCGAGGGACTGCCACTGGTCAAATACATACATCAATAGCTACATTTCTTAAAACAGAAGGCAGAATAAATCAAACTCCAGCAGTCAACAGGTGTCTGCCTGGTCACCTGAGCCCAGCTGCTTGGAAAAAAAATATCTGAAATATGAGGAGGGACGGAGATCTGTTATGCAATGACATTTCAGTGGTTGTTTGGGACGAGCCCGAGGACGGAGATGTCTGGATGAAAAGTAGGAGAAAAGTGAGATGCAACATTTGGGTGGTTTTACATTCAGGAGAGTTTGTGATTAAAGCAGAGAAGTGCTGGCTTTATCATATTATCCCTGCCCTCCCCTTGTCCAGCCTCACCATGCTCCCTTTGTTCCAGCCGTCTTTTCATCTCGGCGCAGCCTTCAAGACATGCCAATTAACCTTTCAGTGCGCTGGGTGGACGTCTTGGTGTCTTTGTGGTGGCCTCCCCGTGTGCCTTTGTGTTGCCTTGTCTGTGGACAGGCACATGGGCTTCTGTCTTTGTCTGCCAGCGCATTTCTGTCACTCTCACAGCTCTCATTGCCTGGATGTGTTTAATGTTTATGCAATTCTCTTTTTTTCTCTTGTTGGTGAGCCAACAGTGACCTGTTAACACATTAGCCAAGACTTAAAACTGCACCAATAAAAGCACCAGATCGGCCCCAGCCTCAACTTGGGTTTTATTCCTTTTACTTAAATACACTTAGTTTCATTCTTCTTTTTATTCATTTTTGTTTGAGTGAGCTGTAGATAGATTATATCCACTTTCAGGCATGTATTTATTCAAATACTGACCATTAATATTCAGTTAAATATTAAACTAATATCGAAGCACAAATGGTTCGATGGTTAAAAACATTTTAGGTAATAAATCACACTTGAAATCCCTGTGCTTGATGTGTGTGTGCTCGGAAGTGAGAGGTTAGGTTTTGGGAATCTGCTGCAGGCCGCTCCGTCTGTCATCATGAGTGTGAACATGTGTTATTTCTCCTTCACACATTTTTTTAAGGCATGCTGTTTTTCCTGTAAGGCAAAAAAAAAAAAAAACTGGTGGCAAAATGCACTTGTTTGGAGGGGATGGGGAATTCTCCTTTTTGTTTTGGATTTCTGTGTTTGACCTGTTGCTGGGGGCAACCATAAACAAGGTTACCATGGCGACAGTTAAGAGGAAGCAAAACATATCATGTGATTGAAGCCTTCACTGCTGTGTAACAAGATCCAGCGGCAAGTGCATGTACTGCCAGATCGAGAAAGAGGAGAATCTCTGGGCACGGTGTGAATCATAACTCATACTCGGTTGAGTCGACGCAGAGGTACACACCACGCTGCCATGTCAGGCCACTACAACAGGCCCACTTCTTCCATAAAGTCTGGCTGCCGCTTCTCCTCCTTTGATTAATCACCTCAACAAGTTCCTCAGCGTTAATTTTTGCATTCGGCGTGTTTGAGTTGAGGGTTTATCTTCTTTTTTTTCCTCTTTAAGTTTCAACCTTTTCTTCAGCCTTCGAGTCTTTATCAGCAATCTCTATCTTAGTTGTCATTGCTTCCTTTGCCTTCAGTTGTTTGCAACATAACCAGCTTTCTAAGAGCCTCATACATATGAACAGGAAAGAGGAAGTCACGTGGGTCAGTTTAGGTCAGCACCTTGTCGCTGATTGTTAAAAGAAGGTGAATGCAGGAATAAATCTATGGTCCTAATCTGCTTCATCAAGGCAAACGGGATAAAAATAAAAGTGCAGAGTGAAATGGGCTCAAATAAAACCTGATCTATCTTCCTGATGATTAATGTGCAGGGAGTTGTGTTTAAGCTGGCTCATTGTCTAACTAGTTGGGTCCAGAGTGAGCGAGAGGCGGCCTGTAGAAACTTTGTTGTGTGTCTGGTTGCCATGGTTCAGCTCTGTATGTTTTGTCCCCCTTCCTCCCTCTCTTTCCCCTCCCACCTCATTCCCTCCCTCCCTTGCTGCTCTCCTGCAGGCTACTTTGGATGTGGTGATGAACCTCCAGTTCCACTACATTGAGAAACTCTGGCAGACCTTTTGGTATTCAACACCGCCATCTAGTGACGGAAATACCACTATCCCCAACAGGTTAGACCACACCGACAGGAAGAGCAAGGAGCTCCCCTAAATCTTTGTCAAAACTTACAAAAAACTGTGCTGATTCTGAAAGTAGTATGAGGAGCAGTATTCAGTTTGACTTTTCTCGCTCTGTGTGTAGTGATGATGACCTGGAGGGTGTGATTCCCAGAGAGAAGCTGGTGGCTCTGTGTAAATATGAGCCAATCAGACTATGGATGAGAAGCTGTGACCACATCCTTTACCAGGCCCTGGTGGAGATCCTCATCCCTGATGTGCTGCGTCCTGTTCCCAGTCAGTATAACTGCTGCTGCCAGCTCTGAGACTGTCAGTGTATTGAGACCTGTTGTTGCAGTTGAAGTGAGTGAAGTGAGTTTGTAATCCCAGCTGTCTTCTTCCTTCAGGCACTCTCACTCAGGCCATCCGTAACTTTGCCAAGAGTCTGGAGGGATGGCTGACCAACGCCATGACCAACTTTCCCCAAGAAATCATCCGTACCAAGGTAACAAAACATTTAAGAATACAGTGAACCACACTGTTAGTGACCTTGGAGAAGTATTTTTTCCCTTTCATGAGAAAAATGCAGATTATTGTTCTTGATAATGATGCAAATAAAAAAATATTAGACAAGACGGAGAGCCGGGGTAGCACGGCTCAGAGGTTAAGCAGCCATCTAGCAACCGAAAGGGTCGCAGGTTCGATCCTCACTTCCCCCGGTGACCACGTCCAAGTATCTTAAAGCAAGATACTGAGCCCCTAATTGCTCCTGATGGCCCTGTGACTGACTGGTGACCCGTGCAGGGTGAACCCCACCTCTCACCCAATGTCAGCTGGGATGGGCTCCGCCCCCGACACATAACACATAAGCGGTATAGAAAATGGATGGATGGATGATGGAGAGCCATGAAATTCCTGTCTGACATTTTCTTTGTGTGTGTGCTTGCGTATGTGTGTGTGTAGGTGGCGGTGGTCAGTGCCTTTGCTCAGACTCTGAGGCGTTACACCAGTCTGAACCACCTGGCCCAGGCGGCCCGCGCCGTCCTCCAGAACACTTCCCAGATCAACCAGATGCTCTCTGACCTCAACCGGGTTGACTTTGCAAACGTGCAGGTGCTCTCATCTGACAACAGTGCTCTTGTTCAAGTTTCAAATGTTTGCACTGTCAGTCTCTCTGTCTTGCGACTCTCACTCTGAGATTTGTTCCTGTCCAACAGGAGCAGGCATCCTGGGTGTGTCAGTGTGATGAGGGCATGGTTCAGCGTCTGGAGCAGGACTTTAAGGTCACCCTGCAGCAGCAGAGCTCCCTGGATCAGTGGGCGACCTGGCTGGACAACGTGGTCTCTCAGGTCCTGAAGCCCCACCAGGGCAGCCCCAGCTTCCCAAAGGCAGCACGCCAGTTCCTGCTCAAATGGTCCTTCTACAGGTGGGAAGACTGTGCAGCGTCTCAAAATCACTGGACCAGTCAGACTTGCACACTCTGGTTGTTGCTTATTCGTGCTGCTACCTCATGACCCCCCCCCTCCCCTCCTCCCTGTAGCTCCATGGTGATCAGAGATTTGACTCTGCGTAGTGCAGCTAGTTTCGGCTCCTTCCACTTGATCCGCCTCCTGTATGACGAGTACATGTTTTACTTGGTGGAACACCGTGTGGCTCAGGCCACTGGAGAAACTCCGATTGCTGTCATGGGAGAGGTGAGAAAAACTGCTCCGCTGAGATCAGGGTTTGTTTCCTTTTTTCCAGACGTGTTCCAGCTTTAATACCGTCTTCTTTTTGAATTATAGTTCAGTGATTTGAGCTCCATGATGCCTTCACTCATGGAAAAAGGTAAGAATTTGACACAAGTCCTGTAACATTTACATCTTCCTGAATTCTGCACTTTTACCATTTAAACACAATCTGTCATTCGTGTCTGATTGCATGTTGGATGAATTACATTTGAACTCAATACAGAAGGGTTTTTAGTTAAGTTAGTTTTTTAATTTAGGGTAATAGATGACAAACTATATTCCACCTTTGTCACCCCTCCCTCCCTGTGCCATCAGACGCGTCCTTCTCTGATGAGATGAGCGACCTGGGCAGCGATGCCGACGTGTCCAGAGGGCCGACTGAACCAGCCGTCAAGCGAGAGCGTATTGAAATGAGCCACCCTCTGCAGGAGATGTGAGTCCAGTCCAAACATGGCCACACTGACAGCCACATCCAGCAGCATCGCTCCACAAACGGATGACTGTCATGTGCTTTTGGGAGGCAGTGGCCTCGGGGGCTCGAGCCCTCTGCATGCCCCTGCAGTCAGTGTGTGCAATGTACATAGAGAAGAGCGTAGCAATGTCAGTGGTCCTTCACTAGCGCCTGTGAAGACGGTGGTCTTTCTCTTCGCTAGGAGGCAGTCTGACATGTTTTTATGTACTCACAGGGGTGTAACAGGTCTGATTGTTTTTCTGTTTATGTTGCTACTGTGAATGACTTTGTGCAGTACTTTTTTTATTGAAAGTGTAACTTTTGAGTGGTGGTGTAAATGTGTGTGTTTTTTTTAATCTAACTAGTTGTGCCATAGTGTCATTTGAGTGCCTTAGATCGCTAACTTCGAAACCACCACTACAGATGTCTATCTACCCCTCAGCTGTGCCTCTACCGCAGTATGAATGTATAGTCTCCAAACCTCAGACTCTCAAAGCACCTTTAACATTTACTAGGTGGACTCCATGTTGCCTCCGCTGCAGCTCGCAGCACAAAAACAGTAAAAACAAAACAAAAAAAAAAGGAATAAACATGCAACCTACTGACCCAAAGGACCTCCCCCTCCAGATCAGCCATAGGGCCCTCAGTAGTGTCTCAGTAGTGTCACAGTAGTCAGGAAGGCAGGGAACGGTGTTGGATGTCGTTTACCTCAACAGATTTCTATGCTGTGTTCCATTCAGCTCAGATGACGTAAGGGAAGTATTAAAACAAGCGCAGCCGCCACCGCGTTTAATGTAAATAATCCTCCTCTACGGTGAAAGGATGCTTTCAGTTCTGAAGCCCTGTAAAACTGGAATCTGGCTTGATAGAGATTAAAGAGAGTGGACAGTTCAGAGAGGTCACATGTACAAGCAGAAGCTTTACAAATAGAGGATGTCACTCACACACTCCAGGTTCTTGGACCTCACGCTGTCCTGTTAGGATTAAAAAGGAGAGCTCTGTCCATAATAAATTATATATTCAGTATATCTTTATGATGTAGAAGATGTGTGTTCTGTGGCCTCTCTCTCCTCACACTCAACCGGTCACATTGTATCAGAAGAAAAAGCTTTGATGTGTAATTGATTAGACTGGTGTGTGTGTGTGTGTGTGTGTGATTTTGTTTCCAATCTCAACTGTTTAGTGTAAGAAAATCAGTTATTAACTGTGCCACTGCACGTCACAACAGAAGTTTCTATTTATATGAACTATTCTGATTTGATTGACATCAGCTTTGTGATGAAATTGAATTGATTGATTATTTCCCCGTCCCCTCGTGTCCCCCTCAGATGATTTCGTCGCAGCTATGAGAATCTTTGAGTTATTTAAAGCTTTTTGTAACTTGTTCCTGTCACAGTAATTTGCCTTCAAGTGCTTCAGAAAAAGTAATTTCTATGTGTACTTTGTAATGTTTTGTAAGGCTGTTTTAGATTTTGGCGGAGGATTATTTTTTATGGAACTAGATTTGGTTCTTCTTACAAGTATACTGAACCCTTATTTTTGTGTATTTTTAAAGCTGTTCTTGACTACACTTTAACTAGCCTGAGGACAGACAACGGTCGGTAATAAACTGCATAGTTCAGCTGTATTTTGTACTTGGTCACAATGTGTAATAAATTGGTGTAAACCAACTTGACTTGAGCACATTTATTATTTATCAAATATCAACATCACAAAAGCTCTAATGCCTCAGATTTACAAACATTTCTTTTTCTAAGGTTAAGTAGAAGATCATTGATTAGGTTCAATCCTTCAGGATGTTCCAGAGATTCCTTCCATACATTTTATACATAATTTAAAAATCCTAGTTTCCATGGCAACTCAGTTCCAGACAGAAATATGCTTAACTTAATTCACACACTTTTCCTCCCGTTATTCAGGAAAAGTTCTGACATCTAGCTTCGATTGCAGTCGAACGATACAAAGGCACACAGAACACGACGTGAGAGGATTCGATAGAAAAAGAGCTTTCCTCCAGGAAAAGGCTGGACGACACACAACTGAGAATAGAGCAGAAGAAGAAGAAAAGGCTTGGTCCTAAAACAGCAGGACACTGTCAAGAGTAAGTGCACATTGTCCTTCAAGGCTGCAGTCGAGCCGCGTCTCCAGGACGTCGTCTTACCGCTGGTCCTCGCCATCCGAGCCTCAATGCTTGAAAGTGCAAAGTTCTCTGAACCTCCAGAAGTGGTCCCATTGAGGAATAGGACCTTCACACCGTTCACAAGGAGCAGCCCGCCATGTACTTTCCTGTCAGAGAGGAAATGCACCGCCAAATTAAGACTGACGTCGAACATCATTACGTCACTAAATGTGAAACGTGAAATATTCAGTGCCATTTATTTATCTTTATTATTTCACTTCATACACAAAGTCGACCTCAGCGCCATTTAGTTGGAATAAAGGGATTAAACAGAAATTGTGTTTGTTTGAATGCAGAAATATGAAGAAAAATGATTTGTTCCCAACGTAACTCACTGAGGGTCTATAAGATCGGGACTGTGCTGATAAAAATGGCTCCCTGAAGGATTTACCAGTTGTTTCTCCATTGATCGCTCACGAAGGCCTCACCTGCCCCGTTGAACAACCCATCGACCTTCCATAGATGTAAGAAGTGATGTAATAATTCAGCCACTTTGTCTTGATGGTCTTTTGTTTTATTGATTAAGGAATCAAAGCAAATGACCCATTGCTGGTGTGTTCATAAACTTGATTCATCCTAACTAACCACCGTGGCTGAGGCAGTTCAGATTATCACCTGTGGCAAATCGCTTCTTGACCAGCGACATGCGGTAGCGGCTGCCCACCAGCTCCACGTCCATGCCCGAAAGCGAGGCCCCGGAGCCCACGAACTGAACAGCCAGGCTGGGTGGGGGGCCGCGGGGAACCTCCAAGCACTGCCAGCTGGCACACAGGGTCCCCGAGCCTGGGACGCGGCAGACGGGTGGAAGCAGAGAGATTACTTCACAACGACGGTCATAAATACAAGAGGCTTCTAATGTGATGAGAGCCGATAACAACGATTAAAAACGTCAGCATTTTCTGCAGAATCACTTCATCGTGGGTCTCATGGAGTTTGATGTCTCTGAAGACGTTCCTGAGACATTTATCAGGTTAATGAGGATGCAATAGACATACGTGCTAAATATATGATGTCGCTGCTGCAGAGGCAATAAATAAATGAAAAAAATGAAGTTCCACTAAAATATTTGTTTAAAATATAGGATGTGATAAAGTTTTTAATAAGAGGTGTATCTGGTATTTACAGTCTAGTGTTGATAACGTACTGATTTGGAGCTCCTAGGTCACACGTCATGTCATGTCAGTACTTTATTGCACATAAAGAATATGACGACTAATAGTGGAGGATTAACGACTGCCCAGTTTCTCTTCCCAACACGACTGCTGCAGTTTAGGAGACGTTCTTTGGTAGTAAGGACACTTTTAGCAAGCAGGGAGGCAACGTTTGTCATCGGCTCATGTCTTCTCGTGTCTCATCCATCACTGGAGACTATGAATAGCTCTTGATCTCAGTTCTCCAACACTTCAATTCAATAATACATCATTAGCTGAAATCCAAGGAAATTAAAAGAACAAACGTGGGCGGATTCGTGCACAGACACACAAAGGTGGCGGAACCTTGAGCTCAGATGCTTATTTTAGAAATTCTCATCTTCAGTTAGAGCGATAACAAACTGCCATCTTATCTCCGTGTGACATCACAGCCCTGAATGAGAAACATTTTGACACAAAATAAAGATTTTTCCTGTTTCCGTCTTCATGTCAGAAGTCATGAGCACCTCCACTTTCCTAGAAGCGCACCTCAACCAGGCTGGCGAGGGAAGCTGCCACGTTCAAATGCTAATGTCGCTAATAAAAGCGAATGAATCAGCTTTTTAAAGAGAGGAGCGTGTGGAGCACAGACATTTCTCAACTCCTAATTACTAATTTCTGCATTTGTCTTGACATGATGTGCTGATAAAAAAAAGGAAATCAAGAAGAGAAACCTGGCATCAGTTTTAATGATGTCAGTGTGTGTGTGTGTGTGTGTGTGTGTGCTTCTTCTCTCTCAGTTTCTCATTAAACCTGTGTTCAGCGAGGGTTAAAGTAAAAGGGTAAAAGCAGAGGTAGAGAGAGAAAAGCAGCTCCGACCTTTGCTGTGGTTGGTTGGCGAGAGGTTGGGTAGTTTCCACAGCAGCCGTCTCTCCTCAGCGTTCCTGCAGAGGCAAATAAAGAGTCAGTGGGGCCCTCAAGTCTCCAAACTTTGACATTCTCAACTCAAAAGCAGCAACTTATGGCTCTTTTACGAACCAAAGTCCAAAGATATTAAATATGGGAAAAGGGTTTGCGCAGTAATCTGCTCCACACGGAACTGTTCCTGAAGCATCATCATCAGGTCATTATTTAAATTAGTCCAGTACTTTGGTTAATGAGCAAATTAATTCCCATCAGCTTCAGCTCTACTTTGCGTTCAAGCGCTACTTTGCATTGATGAAAACATACGATATGTCAGCTATTCAAGGAATGAATTATACCCACTTGAAATAGTTGGTCTACATTTTATCTAGCTTATGATTCTCATCTCTCGTGACTCAAAAAACTAAAAAAAAAAAAAAATGTCCTGCCCAGTTTTCACACTGAGCTTATTATTGCAAGATAGTACATTTGGTTAATGAGATAATATCCAGTTATTATCAGTTAACTGCAATAAAAATAAAGCACTGCAAGTACAGTCTTTCTTGGCTTCCATACCTGCTTTATCAAAGCAGTCAACAAATCTTTTTTTTTCTCAGTAACTTCAGCAGGACTTCATAATTACTACAAGAACTGTCATTCGTCCCTTCAACCCTCTTTGATGATGCCTGACAGACTGCAGGTCAAATTTCAGTGTCTCACGTGAACTCCAGAGGAGAGGGACAAGCCAGGGTTTCGTTTCCAGTCAGTCTGATTCAGCCATTTGTGTTCCGCTAATCTAGACAAAATCAGGGTTGCAGCATTTGTGTAAAAGCAGCTGAGGAAATTCTGCTAACGAACTGGGCCTCATTCAAGTCAGCCTTACAGACAGGAAGTCAAGCCTGACGACTCTTTGTAACTCCTTACGTCGGACTTGTATTGTCTACCTCTTGTAACATTAGCAAGTCTGGGTGATTGCCAGGTACAAGAGGTACACAATAGATGTCAGGAGCATGGAGTCACAAACAGCTATCAGGCTCTGCTTCCTGTCTGTAGGACTAAATTGAGGGCCACAAAGTCCAGTGGTGTTTAAGACCGCTTGATGAATGAGGCTTAGCATGATTAATGGGTTCGTTAGGATTCTATTTATGTATCATAATCCTCCCGATTATACTGCTCTGATAAATAATGGGTCGGCTGCTGCTGATGCTGCTGTGAGTAACTGACAGTGGTCAGCTAGTCATCCGTGCGTTGCCACAGCTTCGCTGCTCACCAGGACGCCGGCGGCTGACACTGCAGGTCTGTGGCTGTGTGGTCTAACGGCAGCAGCACCTGGACGGCCGTGAGCTGTGTGGAGGGCGCTGTGGCGGGGCAGCAGTGATAATCCAGGGACACCCGCGTCACCGTGCCACTGCGCTGGCACTCCGCTGACAGCAGGAGCGGGGCCCGACCCGGGTCCTGGGAGGACACCTGAGTAGAGAAGGAGATGCAAAATTTAAACTGTTTGACACAAATATCTGCAAGGCAGTGGTCAGCACTGTCACCTCACAGCAAGAAGGTCCCGGCTCCAGCACGGGATCTTTCTGTGTGGAGTTTGCATGTTCTCCCTGTGCCTGCGTGGGTTCTCTCTTTTTGTATGACATCACCAATGTCATACAAAAACCATGACTGTGCAGGAGAGGGTCTAGACTTTACAGTGCAGAAAATAAAAACGATAGCGAGCAGATATGATGCCATGTGGACACTGGTTGTGGTTTTGAGTCCTGACCTGGTACTTGAGCAGCCCCACGTTGTAGTAGGAGGCCTGGGGGTTGAGCTCAGCCTCTCGCTGCAGGTAGAGCTGCAGTGCCTGCATGTTGAACCAGAAGTCTCTGGTGTCTGGGTCACTCTGGGATGGATCGCTGTGGAGACAGAGGCAGCTTAGTGATGCTCTTACAGAAGGAGCTGAGGTTAAAATCAGGCTGACCTGTAGAGGAGCTTCTGATTAGGCAGGAAGTGATCGATCCTAGAGATGTTGACCAGTCTGAAGCTCAGCACGGGGACGTTGGGGTTCGCTGTGAAAATTCGAGTGATGCCTGCTGGGAAGGACATCGTCAGGTCACCGGTGATCTTCACAAGACAGCTGGAGGAAAGAGGAAATACAGGAGTTATCTTAAGGAAAATAAATAATCAATTAAGAGCAGGATTTGTGATTAATCTGTGGCAAGCAGCATGATGCTGACCGGTTGTGCTGTCCACCTTTGAAGTAGGCATTGATGTACTCAGTTATGGCAGCTGCCACCGGCCAAGCCTCTTGAGCACTGAGAGAAATGGGACTGGGACCTCGTGAGAGGTGCACTGAAGAGAACAAATGAGTTTTACATGAATCGTGTCATGTTTAATGCCACACATTAGGAGCTGGAATCAAAGCTGAGGCTTGAAAACTGGAATCCCAGCACGGCTCTGACCACAAACTAAAATCAGCCTACAGCATCATAAAGCTGCATCACCTTTATTCTCCATCCCTACCTCAGGTTTTCTGCAGCTTATTAGTGTACTGAGGCTTACGCTGTCTTTGTGGGTGGTCCTGGTGCTGGTAGGGCAGCGGTGACACTTGTCCCACCCTGGCTGGGCTGGGGGCTCTGTTCTGTCCCCCCCACTCGTTGTCCCTGGCTTGGGGCCCCCACTCACTGGGGCTGGAGGAAGAGGACGAGGTGAGGGAGGGACTCGGCTCCGGCAGCGGAGACGAGCATAGTGAGCGAGACTGAGACGGAGACAGAGACAGAGGAGGTCCGTGTGAGATCTAACTTTAGAACAAGTCAGGTCTCCTTATGATATTTTCAATCTTGTTTGATCTCTGGAAATCATATTCAAACCTCCCCCAACTGTGTCTCATGAACACCAAGGGGGTCCTAATCGCCACTTTGGAAGCTTCTGGACTGTTAAGAGTAAATGAAGCTGAAGTTGATCTTTTGGGATGAGTGTGTTGAGTAATATTGAACATATGATTTTATATATATATATATACAGTATATATATATGAAAATTCTTTTCTCTGAGTTGAAAAATAGTTTCAGTGACTGTCATGCTACTTTACGTCTTCAATAACTCACTCTTTCACAGCCGCTGAGTCGGCCTGTATTCCTCTTGGCCCGGGTCGCTCTGGGAGGAGCAGCTGAGACCACGTCAGCAGCATCCTGTCTGAAGTTATGTTTGGACCCTTACAAAGACAAACAGATCTGAATCACACACTGAAACATCGCTGACATCCTCAAAAATCAGCCAGACGCTGATTAAAACCAACCTACCAAAACAAATCTGGTGAAAATATTTTAGAAATAACATCTAATATGATTCAGAGCTTTAATCATAAACACAAACATTCTAAACTCTCTGACAGTGATGAATGAAGTAGATTCAACCAAAACAAGGCTGCTGCTCACTGCTCTGTCCAAGACGTGTGAAATGCAGCGACTGAATTTTGTATTCTCCACAACAACGATTAAGAATTTATTTCTGAAGCTATTTAATCGATTCAAAAAATTGTTTCGTTAAACCAAAACTCTCAAAAGCTACAATTTTTTTCTGAATTCTGAAAATATATCATAATCAGGTCAGAGTTGTGAAATTCCTGTGGGTGGTTTGGTTCCATAATTTATTTTAATGTGAATGGATCTGAAAAACATGAATATCAGGATGTGCATTTCGGTTGTTATGTGAATGACTCGAGAGGTTTAGAGGAATTTTTTTCAGAATTAGTCTTGAGATTAAAAGAAGTTCAAAGGGCTTTTTATCAGATATTAATGAGCTCTATCAATCACAGCTAAACCCATGCAAGAGACAGGTTTTTCTTTGCTTTTTTTTAACCTGGGTATATTTTTTTCTGTAACCTGTAATCATGTGTCCTTGACATCATGCCTGAAATGATAAAGACGGTGCCGTACCCTTGTGAGAGCTGAGGCTACATGCTGGCTGAGTGTTGAGATCCAGGCAGTCTTGGTCTTTGTCGGTGGAAAAACACAGATCCTCCTGCGGGCCTGAATGCCTCGTGAGGGGAGGAGCGTTCCTGCGTGGTTCAGTCTCTGATGATCGATGCTTTCTCCTCTCTCCTCCTCCCTCTCCCTTTCCTCCTCCTTCCTGTGGTTTGGCGCTACTCAACTGTCCGGAGACCCCTTCGCTGAAGGGGTTGTGGACAGAGTTCCAGTGCACCAGCTCCTTCTTTGGCTGTGTTAGGGGTAAAGAGCCTGAACTGGTATCGAGTCCCAGTCTATTGCTGTTGGTGGCACTGCTGCCACCACTGACGCTGTGCGGAGGGATTATTCCAGCTGCTGCAGCCAGTGATGACTGGTGTGTCGGGCTACCAATCATTGTGATTGCAAATGGGTCATCAGAAGAGACAGGAGGCGGGAGGCTCCGGTCTCGTTTCCTGTCTCTGTCTTTACGATTGGAGGAGGAGGAGGAGGAGGAGGAAGAAGGGGTTGGGAGTGTCTTGGTCTCAGAAAGGTTGATTGAGAACGGGTCCCCTCGCACCTCCGTCCCCCGACCCTCCTGGGATGCTCGAGGTGGCGGGCGTGTCCAGGCATCAGACAGAATTAGGGTCTCCTGGGTGACTGTCCTCTCAAAAGCAGCAAGGAAGGGATCCTCAGGAGGGATGTGTTTGCAGTTCCACACTGATGACTCCATCTCCGGCGGGGGGAGGGACTGGGGGAAAGAGGGGAACCGTACAGAAGACGAGTCCATATTTGGGGGGGCACGAGAGGGACGTGACTGTGCGACGGACCAGACGCTCATAGAGTCCTCCTGTGAGAGAGGACTCCGACCGGGAGAGGGGTCACGGAAGACAGAGAGGAAAGGGTCCACAGATCGCCCTCGAGTTTGGGTCTGCTCTTTAGTCTGTGATACAGGGGGCCAGGCTGCCCATCCCACTGGCTCAGGGGAAGGCCCAAGTGGCTGATGGGAAGGTGAGTCCAGGCCAGAGTCCTCAACATTTTCCGGTGAGGAGGAGTCGGAGGAAAAGGCAGCATCTGGCAAACACATCAAAAACATGACAGGATGTCAGCAAGTCAATATGATAAGAAGAAATTGTTCAGACTTTATTGATCTGCAGTGATGAATTAAAAAAAAAAAAAAAAACAAGACACTGAACAGAGAAAGAAAGACCAGCCACCCACAGAAGCTCATGACTCTTACATTCAGGAGCACCAAAAGCACTCTGCTCTCTCAGCTGTTCCCGTCCGTCAAAGCTTTTAGACTTGAAGGCTGATTCCAGCGGAGGCCCGAACAGAGTTTCTGCCCCGGATGCTGTTGAGCTCAATCTGGTGAAGATCAGGGAGGGAAATCACGTGAGCCATGAGGGGTGAGAAAGGGAAGGACAATGACAACCGGAGTGTGAAGGTAGTAGAGGTGGAAAATGGGGTATTTGGAGGATGGAGGTTGAAATGAATGGATGGAGAGAGAACGATGCAACAGCAAATGAGACCTGCATCCTGATGAGGATCTTCTCTTCTGTGTTTAAGTGGAAAGATAAAATTTGTGTGTAGGGCCTGCTGTTCTCCTCATAATAAAGCACATTTCTTGATTTAGTTAATTTACTTAATTAATAAAGACAATCTCGTTTGCTTCAAGAACTGGAAATAATTTTTGAAAAGGTGTTTTTCATGTTCAGCAGGAAATGCCACCTTGCACAAAGCAGGATCCACAATAATTGGTGACTTTCCCAGTGTGTTGGGACATAACATGGCCAGTCTGCACAGAACACTGCCAGTTAATCAGTGTCTGATCTGGTCATCCCCACAGACCTGGTTCAGGAATGAGATGTTAAAGTAACACACACGGGACTCATGTTTGGGCATCCACATACTTTTGACTATGTGGCAGATAAATCCACCACAGTGCCCTTGCCTGGTTTCCTTATTCAAAAATTTGATTTATAAATGTATCCTGGCAGAGTCAGTGCCCTCGCTGAGCAACACAGGAAAATAATGAGAAGAGAGGAAAGTGTCAAATAAGGTGAGGAAGGCCAGAATAGCAGAGGGGTGAAAATAAATCATGGATGGCGAGTTTGGCATTAGAAGGAAATTAGGAGCTTCAAAGCACTGAAAAGGCCACTGACCAAATGTGTCTCAGCACTATGCCGGGACAGACACAAGAGGGAAGGGAGGGAAGATGTGAAGGTCACCTCACCTGCTGTGATCGGGACTGGAGGTGGACCTGCGAAGGCCCTCCTGTTCTCCGTCTGTACAGGGAGAACCGAGACACACAGTTTCAAGACTGATCAGAGGAACTGTGTCTTCATCAGAACACTGAGGGGAAGCCAGAGTAGGCTGAGATATGGCAACGCAGAGAAACATCCGCCATTACCTCCTCATTGAACAATTAACCAGTTCTCAGTAAACTCACTAAACAGAACAGCAATAAGAATCAAACCCTCCTCATTATTCTCATCGCCTCTGACCTCTCCGCTGCTGGGGAGTAGCAGCTTGCAGCCTCCCACACCATCCTAACTTACCAGCAGCTAGCCATCCTGGCAGTAATAAAATATGTTCTGGACCGTGAGCAAAGGACTTGCTGTGACTAATGGAGGTCAGCCAATGAGGAGATTGGCTGTCCAAAAGGAAGCACAAGGTCAAATGGGATGTTAGTGGGGTGACAAAGGCCAAATTCATTTCTTCGCTGATGCTTCCAGTGTGGTTAAGAGCGCATCTTTCAGATCCAACATGAAAAAAAATGAAAGTCCTGAGTCCATTCACTGTAATCTTGAGTAAATATGAATAATTAATTTGCCCTAAAGTCACTAATGTAAATATTTGAGCTATTTCTCACAAGCGTCATGTCTTCCGAACATTATGACCCTAAAATGGGATTTTTCACAAGGAAAAAAAAACATGAAGATTCTTAAAACTTAACCTTGTTCGAGACCTGTTTCCAGCTCAGGCACACACTCTCCAAATGTTACAAGGCAGGAAAATCCAAAGACAAGCTAGCTGAGCAGCGAGCTAACCAGATACACCAGGCAGACTCACCCCTGTGAGAGACACCTTCACCTTCTTCAGCTCGGCCTCCTGCAGTACTTGAATTTCCTGAAGAGGTAACACAGAATCAGCAGCTATAAAGAAACCTGGAGTACCATATTTACAAAAACACATTCAAATATTCAAAGACTTAAATGAACTTACTAGAGAGATGCCGCTTGACTGTCATCTGAAAAACAAAAGGTGGTGGAATATTTATGATTCTTATAGATGACAACTTCACCCTTCTGTATCATAAAGAGGACATTTCATTTCCTTTTTGGTAGCTTTAGCTTTCTGTCTTTTTCAGGGAAGAACTCGTGTCTTTATTATGCTGGACAACAAACAATCTGCTGCTGTACCCCTCTGTTGGGGGGCAGTGTAAGAGCCCCCACAGTTGCTTTCAGCTCCTTCTCCGTTGCTGCAGAATTGCTGCGGTTGCTACTGGCCACCGGGCGGATCTGGATGTTGAATTTCTTGGGCTCTTCATCATCAAAGTCCGAGTCACTGGAGTAGAAGTTGTTCTCCTTCTCCACAGAGCAGCGTGCAGACGAGAAGTCAAGGAGAACCCTCTCATCATACTGGGATGTTGTTTTTTGGAGTTCACAGATAGAAACAACAAACCGGGTTTCTACTATTTTTCTTGAAATCTTATTCTAGGATGCAATCTTCAATCTGGCAACCCTAAACACCTGCCATCTTTTCTGGGTGAAATGAAACTTATCATTATTACCTCAAGTTGTTCCAGCAAAGTGTTTCTGTAGAACATCATTACGTCACACTGAAGGTGAAATGGTGCCTTTTGGATATGAGCTGTCATCTACTTAATAGTCATATTTAGCTTATGAGTTTTAGATGGAGTGCCATAATGTGATGAAGCCATAATTAGCCCAAGTGAATGTTTGTACCGAATCTGAAGAAATTCGAAACTAGCGAAGGCTTTTCTTGGCAAAATGGCAAAATAAAGTAATCTGAGAAGAATCTCAGTGCATGCCACATAACCATTGTTGCGGACTCTCTCTCTCTCCCCTCGTTTCCTGTCCGTGTCTGCATGAGCAACTGTCTAATAAAAGATGAAAATACCAACCATCCTTAAAAAAACAAAAACAACAACCAACCAAACAGAATCAACATGAGCCCAGATGAAAAAATAGCAGGCTCACATTTTATTGGGCCTGCTCAGTGGTGTGTCCTGCTATTTGGAACACAATTTCCTTGCAGAGCAAAGAAATGAATTTGATTTGCAGTGTGATTAATTAAATCAGGAAAATCAAGCAGGAACACGGTTCGCAGGGCATTAAGCCATTGGGGTAGAGGTAGGAGCAAAACAAAGGTAGTAATACTGCAGAGCAAGCTGGAGGTCAGCTAGAAAAACTACTTCCTGCATCCATTTTCACCTCCAACAATAGTCACCACACCTTCCTCCTTCCTCCTCTTCAGTTTTCAGTCTGCAGCATGTGGCTGCGTTCTGTCTGGCCACGTGTTGTGTGTTTATTTGAAGTTTTAAGCCACATGACAGTCTTTGATAAATGTGTGGCATCTATTCTGAGCAGCCGGCGGGGCAGAAAGAAGCTGTCAGACAGAGAGCTACCCCTGATGAAGTATGGATCTGAGCTGAGGAGTCAGGAGTATTATGTCAGCTGGACCTTTTGTTGATGCTCGATGCTGAATGTTCCTTCTCTGTGTTTAATAAAAGAAATGCATTTAGTTCTGGGGGCAAACCAACAGGAGAGAGAGATGAAGAATTGTGAGGCTCTGCAGTTAATGAGGCCAAGAATGAATCGGTTTGTGTAAACAACTTCACCCCCAAGCTTATAATCACACTCCATTTAAAATTAATCCATCTCAGTTGGGGTCTTTGAGTCTGTTCAATGGCACGAGGTCTAATTTGGTTCAAACCTCCCCTGTTATGTGAAAGAGGCTTTAATCTACTAGACATATTTAGGAATCGGTGTTTCGACTGAATAGATACGATGCCTCGAACACAGACCTTCTACTTTTATGGATGTTTACCTTTATATAGCACCGATTAGATCACGTTTAATTTCAGTTAAGAAATCAGTTACTCAGGAGGCCATTAACCAGGTCCAGATGTCTGTCTGTATTTTAAGTAAAATTCAAGCACTGTAAAAGTATCTAAACT
Organism: Aulostomus chinensis; assembly: GCF_037954235.1. Lineage (NCBI taxonomy): Eukaryota > Metazoa > Chordata > Actinopteri > Syngnathiformes > Aulostomidae > Aulostomus > Aulostomus chinensis. Next base: position 7,616,831 of record NC_141333.1, on the reverse strand, counting down.
AAAAATGTCATCGCTTAATTAACACATCTAAGTTGTGACTATAATTGCAATCAATATATATTGTGGGTTTATTTTCTCAGATGCTAATAACTCTGGTAAGAAAGTTATGATGTGCTTTTTCTAGAGTTTCATGGTCAGAGCGAGTACCCAACGCAGTAAAAACAACTGAAGATGAATAAATCTACAGAAAATAAAAATGCACGTAGTGCCATATGCAGACAGGTGCAAAGGGGAAAACTTCAAACATGTGGAAAGACATTTGACCCGCAAATGCTTCTATACAAGGCACCAGAGGCTTGAGGAGTGTGAAAACAATCTGATACATGTGCTATGTTGCTTTCACAGTCATATCTAATCTCTGACTGGTGCTCTTCACCACCACCACCATCAAAACACCAATAGGAGGAATATTTTGGAAGCCTGATATCAAATCAACATCAGCATACCAGAGACATCAATGAATCCATGCCAAATGGAAGCAAAGTCATCCAGGAGGCTTGCTCACATTCACACTGCCCTTCAAATATTTTCCTGTTTACCTAAATTAAATTTTCAACACCCATTTTCAATCTATTGTCCAGAGACATTTAAGAGAGCCTTTCCTGTCTTGTAATCTCAGAGTCATTGGTCAGAGTTCACAGGACTGGGTGGATGTGTTCGTTCAGCCAGCAAACACCCTGCTGCACCGTCTGGAAATATACGCGAGACGTTATTCATTCTATTGGAATTCACCTCCATTTTTACAATCTCACTGCCACTGTAGAATGACTTCTGTAGACAATTAACAGCTTGTGATTAATTAATCGCATCAGAAACATGACATCAGGTCAGATGGGTTCAAATGCGGGGAAATTGAGTTTGCAGGGAGATGTGACTGTAGCTTCAGACGCTTCACGCCAGTTTGTCCTTTAGAATGCCTCCCATTTGGTTTTACAGCTACTATGAGCCTGACTCAGACTTGCTTTCATTAAACTGATGTTCTGTTTCCTATATTTGTTCTCATCTGATAAACTAGTCACTGAGAAAGCAGTCAACCAATCCAGATTTGCCTTTTCATAGTATTAAATAATAGGATGTGTAAGGCTTTTCAGGGGCAGTTTCAAGGTACCTAAACCACAAGATATTCCAGACTTATAAAGCCTTTAAAATGTACTTTAGTCAAAATGACATTCAGTAAATTAGCTCCAATAGTGAGGACATTTTCTTTCAGGAAAATGCACCCGACTAACCCGTTATGCTAGTTTTTCCGTTACTGTGTCACCATCTGTGTTTGCACTTACAGTGTACATTGCACTTGTATGCACATCATGGAGCATTAAAATTCCTGTTGGCAGCAATTTAAATCCCCCCAAAAATGAAACAGAAATGAGTATAAATACAAATCTAATATCGCTGCATGATGTATATCCATATACATTTTCCAAGTGAGTAGTAAAGGATATCATTCTGGGTGCTGTCAGCTCGGATGACGAATCCCTCATCGTCAACCTCAAGGGGTGAATTCTATATGAATGGGAACACACACACACACACACACACAAGTTCACGCACACACACACAGTGAGAGAGAGGCAGACAACAGCTGGGTCAGCAAGACGGAGACAAATGGCTCTTCAGCCAGATATCTGACACAGAAGTGCTTTGTCATCCAGTGTAACTCGGCGCTGCAGCCTCCATGTACTGAACGTGTTCAGTTGGAGAGTTTGTGAATAAATGGATCCTAAAGACTCTCTAGTGCTATTAGTAGTAGTAGTAGCTACTACAATTGCTATTACCTGGAGCTCAAAGGAAGATGTGGGAGAAAGCTACAAGGGTGTTTTCAATATGTGATTTAAAGCACTTCATCATATCATCTGTGATTTACTTACATAATCATCTGAACAAGATGTTTACCACTACTGACCAGCGTAGTTTTTACATCATCATGTGATCCTACTAGAAAAGCACAAGTGGAACTGTGGTAATGATTCCCTGAAATTAGACAAATGTAGATTTAATGCAGCGTAAATTTACTTTTTAATAAACGCCGACTGATTTCAAGGGGAATTTTGGGGGGAATTCTCATTAAAAAAGGCCCCTGAACTCTTGAAAAATCTGAATGAAATTAAAAACTGATGCAAGAATCTACCTTGCTGTCAAAAGCTCAACTGCATTGTTCCAGCCAAAATCTCTGACAGCCATAACACACCATTTTTATTGCATCTATTTTAATCAACAGTGTCGGTGACGTGTTTCTTTCGGGGCTTGTTTTGAAGCTCTTTTGAGTCCAAGTACACTCAGTGGTCTCCTAAAACGCCCAGATATACACAGATACTGTACACTGGAGTGACATATTGCATTTAGTAAATTGCAATTACAGACACTTTGTGGTTAATCTTAAAGGTCCGACTCGACAGATGTAGTAGTAGTGTAGTAGGTCTTCACTTTCTGTTCATTCAGCTACTCTCTGTTTGTTCTCTCCTCTTCCACATCAGTCTGTTACACCAAGTATTTCTGGCAGTGTCCAAAGCCCTTTCACACACATACACACTCTCCTTCACCACTTTCACACTAGCAGACACACACGTAAACATGCACGTACTCCAATGCAGTTACGCACTTCCACTCTGACTGCTAGACTGTCACAGAAGCCTCTTCTCAGAAGTACCAGAATAACCAGGAAACCCCACACCGCCAGTCACGTCATTATCACACACTCATGATTCCCCGGTCACCATCTCTCCACACATAACACACACATACATACACATGATTCCTGCCATGCTCAACCCTGGCAACAATATTCAAACACTTCTCATAGTTTAGACCTTCTCTAAAGCACTGTCATGGACCAGTTGGGCTGCAATTTCAGGAGTCCGACAGGACTGACAATTGTTGGTTTTAGAGCTGCAATACTGACAAATCATGCACTCACCGGTGCCTCCGTCACAGCTGAATCCCTGCAAAACATAAAACACATGAAGGAGTTGTTTTACTTTACTTTTAGTCAGTAATAAAGTTAATGTTATTGAAGCGAGAAGCAAAGATTAAAAACGAATAGCAAAAAAAATCAGTCTGTGTGTGTGTACTCACGTAGAGTCTGGCTCTTTGTCCCTCTTTCCAAGACCAGGAATCCTGAAGGCTTTTGCACGACTCCTCTTCCCACCTTCAGGTGCCAAAGCTGTCATATATTCCTCAAAACTAGCCAGAGCTGCAACACACACACCTATATTTTGTCACTACACAAACACACACACACACACACACACACACACACACACACACCTATACTTTGTCAGTATGAATTACAACACCTCCACGATACTGTTTTCAGTGTGGGTGTTATTTGTCTCATTAGTTGAGCTGCTGAAGTGTACTCATCCTTGCTCTCATAGTGGAAACCAAACTACATCCAGGTGGGCTCACTGTACCTGGCCTGTCTTTGCCTGTGCCCTTCAGCTCTGCAAATTTCTGGATGAGGTTATCGATGCCGATGTTTTCCACATTTTGTTTGAATTCCTCGTGGACCTGCAGCACAGCACATCACAATGATCTACAGATTCCTTACAAAATATCAGCGAGGAAATGATCTTTTGAACTCCAGCTCCACGCAATCACTTGTTTATTTTAATCAGTGTTTCACCAAAAGGATTAGGTGACATGTTTGTCTTTCAATTAAACAAACCTAAAATAATTGTTTTCATCAGTGGTGTATTATTGGGTGAAATTATGGTACCACACATGACAGATAAATGAGCTTTAGTATTTAGACCTTGAACAGTGAAGGTATGATTATATATATATATATATATATATTTATATATATATATTTTTTTTTTTTCTTTTAATAATAGATTCATGAATAATTGAAAGAGAAAGAACAATAGAAGGTAAAATATTCTGACGGGAGAAGCATTTAGTTTGAGCTCAGACGTACCTGTCCAACTTGAACATGGGTGTCCTCTATAGAGTGGGAATAGCCTTTGATGAGCTGTTTCATCTGCCGCAGGTGGGCCTCTTCAATTTCCTGAAACTTCTGCACCCAAGAACATACAACACACAAAACATGGTGACTGACACACCCCCTGTGCTTATCAGATGATCAACCCCTTCTAAAAAAACGTGACATAACATCAAAACATCTGTAAAACAAAGCTGCTCCTTTATATTTTGCTGCAGAAACCAGAGAGAAGTTCTTTCAAGTTGTATAACAATTAGAAATGACAAATAGGATTCTTTTTGTATGTCTTCTTTATTTCTAATTAGCTAAATGTGTTGTTAAGGCTGACGATATTTGGCATAGCATTGCTGAAATGAAGTTTTAGGTCCTATAATTTTTGGACAAAGGAGATTTTTGTGTTTGTTTTTCTCGAGGCTTGTGTTTTTATTTGTTGTTGCTCATTTTGTTTTCTGGTTTGTTGCAGATGTCAGAGTGCTCTAGTCACTCCATAAAAATGATTTAGCTGGCTACCTGTGCATTAGGGTGCCATCGGTTTTATGGGGATTCAGAGAAGTGACCAGCTTCGAATAAAAGAAATGAAATATATGTCTCCCCATAAAATCAGTGAAGGGACACCACCCCTAAAACGGAGGATTGAGGAGCTGCTCAGTCAGAAGAGACACCAGGTCTATCAACGAGTTATTTTAGCAGATTTTTGGGCTCATTTAAATTGCATGCAAACCTGATTTGTTTCTCAAATCATTCTGGACAAAATCTGACTCAAATCAGATTTCAAAACAGGTCTAAATGTGGTTCGGGGTTTTGCTAACATCAGATTTCATGAGGTTTTGGCTGTTCGGAGTGTTTAAAATAAATCTGGATGTGCCAAAAATCTAACACGGGCTGGTATTTGGGAAAAAAAGCCTTCGTTTGATGCTCATTTGTTGTTGTCTGGCTCAGGCTCCTTGTGTTGGTGTAGCGTTTGTTAGATGAGTGAGCTGAGTTTTGCTTTGCTTTTCTGCTTTTAACTGAAAGTCTGCAATAGAAGGTATTAACCATCATAATAAGGAACATAAAACATTCTCTGCTCTTTTTGAAGCTACTGTCAGCTCTCAGAGGAGCGTTTCATTCCCAGCTGCCTTGTGCAGTGCTCCAGGTTGTACTGTAAACTCTAACATCTGGATAAGTCCGAATGGAAATCTCCTCCTCACTGGAACATCTCTTACTGTGAGATTTCTTCTGAGGTTTTATGTATGATATAAATTGATCCAAATGTCTGATTTATTGATCTCTTCCTTTCTTATGAAACCTTTGGATTTGTTTTTCTTCCAGGTATTGCAGACCCCTGTATAATGATGACCAGACCTTCCGCCTCTGAGGGATTTGAGGAGATAATTGGTTACAAGGATTCCAGGGATCGTTTTTAATGTAAAATACAAATGCACTCACTGGGGGTTGTTGAATATTTCCATGGAAACAGCAGCAGTAACCATGGAAGCATGGAGGCAGTGATTAAGGTAATGAGCAGGGTGCAGGATGTATGAGTGGGTGGGTGTTTAGTACTCAGGGGGTATGGTTTCCATTTTTGGGGATGGCGTGATGTCAAATAATAACCAATAGTCAAAGATTGTCAGTGGTTACAGAGCGCATGTGTCAGGGAGGTAAGGAAGATGAAGCCCAAGAGAGGGAGAAATAAATAAAACACTAGATGAGAAAGTGGAGGAGACAGATGGGGAAGTAGTCCTGGTACTAGCTGGAGTCGGAGCTGACCTGGGCCGATTCGCTCATCTTCTGTTCAAACTCTCCTCCCACACGATTGTACTTCTCAATGCACAACGCAAACGACTCGGCTGCTTTCTTAGACTTCAGCTCCGCCTAGTGAGAAAGACAAGGAAAATAAATGGCCTTTAAACAACTACTCTGCAAACCTGACATAAGAATTAAATGGGCTGCCCCATAACTACAACTACAACTCCGTCCTTGCACCTTGAAAACGGAGTGAGAGATTTATTCACAGACTGAATGAAGGGATGAACATTGAGAAAATGTTGCTCACTATGATTTCAAAATCCAGGCAAATGATCATCACATAATATAAAATAATAATAACATGTCATGTATAATGATATAGGAAAAAGAGCCAAAGGCCCTTACCTGTTGATTGGTTGTCAGCAGCCACCCTACTAAGTTCTACAGCTTGTATTTCTAATTCTACTCTTTCCATCAGAGCTCATACGTGACCTTGAGACCATCATGACCACAACTGAGTGTTGGAACATGAATCAACTGGTAAATTGAGAGTTGACATACAAAGGAAGTTAGCCTTCCCTTGTTTTGCTATATGTCTGCACACCCAAAGTTTCAGTCACTATGCTGCCCCCTGTTGGTTTGGAGTGTAAAATATGAAGCTCGTTCAGATTACAACAAATTGTAGTTTTAAAGGAGTGCCCTTCTTGTTTGTTAAGTGTGTTTGTAAATGTTCTTTTCCTCTCTATTGGTGTGGTATGAAAAAATCTTGAAAACAGAAAAAATAGGAGGTAACCTTTTCTACTTCTTTCTGTGGTGCTCCCTCCTTCTTGAGCCGGTCCAGTTCCAGACACTTGGCGTGGTAGCCCTCTTTGGACTTCTGAAGGTGACCACTCTGAACCTGTAGAGCCTGAACCACCTCTACTGTCCCCACCATCTCCTCCTTTGTCTAGGTATAGGGAAAGAGCGCACACACACACACACACACACACACACACACACACACACACACACACACACACACACACACACACACACACACACACACACACAGATCATCATTGTACTTTTTAGGGGCATATGAAACAGTTACCATTAAGGCAGACGCAGTTAACTGTGACATCAATTTGATTACTTTGAAAAATGCTAAATGGGTAAAGCAAGTCAAAGTTTACGAATCACACACAGACACAGACACAGACACAGACACATCAGGCTTTCATTTTTGTCAAAGTATCAACAAAGTATGACAGCTATTTACCTTGCGATGAATTTTGACCTGCTCATCTCCATACTTGTTGATGTCTCGGATGAGATCGTTCATCTTTCTCATGAGCTCAAGATGGCAAAGGGCCAGTTTGTCTGAGGATACCCTGAACACATCCCACATGGGAGCAAATGTCCTAGGAAATGCAAACATAAGCAGGAAAATATAAATAAGTGTGCTTGATGGAAACACTTTACCACTTACTTTATCGCCTAATGGCCATTAGACTTTCTATAATGGAGCTGACTTTCTACAAATAAGCCAGTGCCTCTCATCCATTATTCAGATCTCTTAACCTCCTTCATCAGTAAAAATGACAGCTAATTGTCTTCCCAGACTATCATTGTTGTTGATTATTAGATCATTACAAAAACATATTACTGATGCCAAACTGCATGCCAGTTTCCCAGGGAACAGGGTGCTCACTCACCCGTGTGGACTTCCATTGCTGGCAATTTTAGCCAGTTTGCCCATCGATTTGGAGTAAGTCTCCTCAATGGCAGCTCTGGAAAACAAACATTTAAATATCAGTAGAATAAGTAGACAGACAGTGAGATTAATGTAAGGCATAGATGTCTGAATGTAACAGACTCAATACACTGCATGTATTGTGTGTCCGTTGTTTTCTGCAGGAGGCCAGTTGATGTCCATCTCTCTCGTTTCTTTAAGCTATGAGTAAGATGACAGGAACTTTATGACTTGTTTAACAAGTGCATCAATCTCAACAGCTCTTAATACTGTTGAATATGATGTAGTCACAGAGCATTTCCTCGCTATAATATCTCTTTTGCTCCCCATCTAGATTCATTTTTATCAGAGTTGGGTAAATGTCCCAATAAGCCACATTTAAATGATAAATGGACTAGTTTCACAAGGCTGCACATAAAACTTTAATAACCATCTGTAGACCCTGAAGAGAAAGAGAGAAGGAGCATCGATCCAAATATCCTGAGGGAGAAACCTGCTCCCGACGACTGAGTCACGTACTATTGATCAGTATTGATGCTTAAGTTGTGTGTTTGTGTTTTCAACTGATATCGCATCGATATTTTCTCTCTACATTCTGTTCTATCTTGTATAAATTTGTTCTGTTTAGTATTTTTTTTATTTTTAATCACATATTTTTCTAAATTAATTCGGTCATTTAATAATTACATCGAAACACAAAGAAGAATAAAAGCCCAGTACAAGCTCCATTTCATGATTAATAATAATAATAATAATAATAATTATTATTATTATTATACCTCCTCTACCAATAAAAGTCACACATCTAATTTATCAAATAAAATTTGGTTCAGTTTGTCATGAGTTCACACTTTTTGTCCTTTGGCCCAGATGAGAAAAACCTCCCTGCACTTAGTGAAGAATTCAGATCCTTTAATTATGTAAAAGTCATGGCCCGTCAAATTGGATATAATCAAATCATTACAGTGAAATTTGCAGCCAATCTGAACAGGCTTATTTCGACACCCGAAGTCCAAAGGTGGCAGCATACGAGCAGACAGTTTGGGTGTCAACCCCTTTTGTAAAAATCAAAAACCATCACCTTGAGCCTGAGCTGAGGGTGAAACTTACACTCAAACACTCAGCTACAGTCACACATTCTGGTTAGTGACTGAAAGAATGACATCGCCGTCGCTGACATTAGCTTCTTCTGCAGGTTTGGAGGGCGGCTTCCTCGCAACGCTACATCACGTAAGCTGCCAGGAAGTGGGTTTCAGAGAGAGTTAACTCCACGAGTAGAGTCACAGTCGAGCCGTGGCCTCTCGTGGTCCACTGTCTCACTGTCGCCTCTCGTCTCGAGGAGCAAAGGGACTAGGCAAGACACATTAGACTAAAACAACCTTCTTACAGATGTTACCTTTCAGAGTTGTTACAGCACATGGTGTGTTTAATATGCCCTCTAATATTAGGGTGACCTTTCAGGGAATTGGAGACAGAGGCACAAGGAGCAAATTTATCAACACAATTTCCTTTATCTCGTCCTGAGGGATCCCACACTATTTCATTTCCTGACTGCTGGTTTGTTGTCTGCTGTTGTCCGAGCAGATAAGTGAATTTCCTCCTGTGAGGAATGTGCTCAGGCCCTCTGAATCAATGTCAGGATTGTACCCCTGGCCTGACCATGTACTCTGTGTGTTTACCACCAGCTGTGAGACAGGACCTGAGGGAAGCCCATTACTACCCTCAATGAACTCACAGATAATCTCTAATTAAGAGTATTTAGTGTAACTAACTATCCACTTAAAGACATTTAAGTAGGCCATATACCTGCCCTCTAACCTCCTGAATGCTCACACAGCAGACAAAAAAGGCTGCTTTCTAGGCTGCAGCTGCAAAACTGTAATTTGGTACAACATGTACGATCAGCACACTACAGATAATTTATGAGGAATTTACACAATAAAATCTCTCAGGAAAGTTTAAAGCGACTGAAAACAATACAGGGAATTCAATGAAATGAAGGCATTATTATTTAATCAATGTCAATGAGTATAATACTAGGGAAGATAGTATGCAATAAAAAATTCAGTTGTGATGTGTATTGTACCCTCCCTTCAATGTTGTGGGTTTTCCTTTATATATATATATATAGAGAGAGAGAGAGAGAGAGAATAGAAACTAGACATAGAATAGAATAGAATAAAAAATATATATATATACATTGTGTATATATATTTTTTTTTTTTTCAGTTTCTATTCTATGTTATATCTGACATTAATAGTGGAATGAAGCTAAAACACGTTAATGCTGTAGATTATTGACCAAACAACCAAACAAATCTGGCAATATTTGAGGGGTGATAAACCCACTAAATCTTGCAATTTTTAACCTTGAGGCCAAGAAAAAGACCCCTGGCATGCACCTCTTTAAATACCAAGTATCTTTGAAGGGCACAATATATACCGATTGAACATGTGAAGAAAGCCAAAGTTTGACTGGTAGGTCTTGCTTACACATTACTGTTATACTATGAGTGCAGAATTACTGTTTGATGAAGTGAGATGATGACAATGACAAAAGGAATACCTCTGTATTGCCGGAAGCTCAACCCACCTATTCAGGTTGTATGTGAGTGTTTCAGAAACAGTGCACTTCAACAGTAATAGCGAAGTAAGGACAGGGGGCAGAGGTCAGAGCATAGAGAGATGAATGAAGCTGTTCAACAAAGACAGACTTGTGTTTGCTCCACGATCTGCAGACAAAAGAGCTTTGCAGCAGCATAAATCATGAACACACGTAACCAGCTCACCTCCCGTAAGTGAGCATTTCACCCAACGCTGGCCGTGCCTCATCTTTCCCTCCAACTACATGAGAATGTAGAGATTTTGAATTTTGCACCCCGGTCTCATCACTTGCGCCACCTCCCACATAGATATTCTCAAATACACATAAATCTTACCTCTCGCGGACAAACTCGGCTAGTTCCTTGGTTGCCAGCTGGCCATGCTTCATGTTGTGGTAGAGCACGTCAAAGCCGGCATTCTTCTCCCCCTGCCGAAGTACAAAAAAAACACACACACACACACACTGTCAGTTAACACCTAAATGCGAAACAGCAAAGCAACATGATGAAATTATAGAGATGTCAGGGTGGCGCTTCAGTATACTGATATCACATTGTTTGCCTTTCAGTCTCGTCAGGTTTTGCCACTGATATTCCCTCCAACAGGCACCAGCAGCTCTGCTAAAGGGTGTATCCTTAACATTCCATCACTCATATGGGAATGCCCGTTTGAGTTTATCAAAATAAAAATGATCAAAATCTCTGATCCCAACTGAGTTTTATCAGAGTCATTTACAGGGCAGTATAGTCAGTGTGTTATTCAAGGACACTGGCACATGTGACTCTGAATATGATTGTTCTGGTTGAAACTCAAATTCACAAATGCACAAGTTTACTTATGTACAACTTCAAAAAAACTCCCAATTGCAGTTTTCCCTAGTGGAAGTTATATCAAACCATCCATCTTCTTCCACTTATCCTGTTGGGGGGGGGGGGGGGGAGCACTGAAGGCACAGGGAGAACATGCAGACTCCACACAGAAAGACCGCATGCTCAAGCCGGGGCTCAAACCCAGGACCTTCTTGCTGTGAGGCGACAGTGCTAACCACTGCACCACTGTGGAAGTTATATCATTGTTTGTTTTTATTAATAACAGAGACTTCTAAACTCCTTTACTTTTATTGTCAAGAGAACAAATGGCACCAAATCAAAGAATTTAGATGTAATTAACAAAGAAAAACAAATACAAGATCCATCCATCCATTTTCCATCCATTATTAAAGTACAAAAATCTGAGCACAAACCACAGAGGTTACATCATCCTAGGTCACACACCACACAAAGGCTCCTTGTGTTTGTCTTTTATATTCCAGGATGTCTGCTTTATTCAGACTGTGAAATATCTTCCCCAACAATCTCAAGGAGATGGAATGTAAAACATTTAGACAACATGAAGTTCTCCTGTTATGCATCTCATAATTTTGTGCAGTCCCCCACCTTCCATGTTTTATGTCTATGTTGTTTTATATTCTCCATCGGTTTACATGACTTATTATTTCAATCCTCATTTATTGTTTCATTTTAATCATTGGAAGAATTTTATTCCAAGCAAATCTCAGGTAAAAACACAATAGTTTGCGGCATAAACAGTGTGTAAAAGTAGGATCATGTTATTTATATACTAGTTAGAACAGACTTGCATATAGTAAATCAGTGAATCTGTCTTGAGAATCCACAAACTTACTCTAATTTGTTGAATCAATGAAGCCAACAAAATCACTCTTAGATCATCATATTAATTCTGCAGCAACATCCTCACCAACTCATACTGTATTTTTCTTATCTAATTATCAAAGCATTTGTGTTTCTTGTTGTTATGGTTCAGACAAACCTTGCCATGACATCTGGGAGAAAAAACTCAACGGATGAATTCTGCTGATATTTTGTTGGGAGGTAACTTCTGCCCTTACTTGGGCTCTGAACTGTTCTGAACATATTTCACAGCAAGTTGTTCGTTTTTCAAGCACAACATCTCGAGACCAGCTGAATAACATAAGAGAGACCCACAAAGCTTATTTGGTGTTGAGGGAAGAGCAGCTTGAACACACACTACAACCTCACACCCATCATAAGTGCACACACCTCCAGCTGGCTTAACTTAAACCTACATAATCCTGATAAGTGCATGACTGCGGCAGTGTTACTCCAAAATGTCTGGGTTGTTTCTTCAGCCGCATTTTTTTGTAGACAGACAAGCCGGCCGTCTGTTCAGACAGAGAGACACACAGCTGCTTCTCAGGACCTAAAAATACCCAGCCGGAGGAGAACAGACCAATTCCCAGGTACCAGGGGAATGACTGGAATGGCAAGGAAGGGTCAACCAAACACACACACACACACACACACACACACACAACGCATGCAAAGCAGAGAAAGACGTGACAACTGAGTGCTCAGCTCCCGGTGGTCAGGGGGAGGACAGACATTGTTGCTTTGGGAGGCCTCTGTAGCAGCCAGGAGCAGGCGCCTGCGACAGGTTGATGACGTGTCAGCTCATCCGTGAAAGACCAGAAAACAAGTGGCGAGCTCAGCCGGTGAGGCATGACTGAAGGTGTCATCTCAACCCTAACAAGTCTAACATAAGACTATTGAAATAAACAACACCAAAGGGAACTATTTCCTCCTAAAACATGGTTAGCTGTGTAATCAGTCTCATCATGGATTGTATGTTAATTTTTGTTATTGCTTTAACAACAATATCCGTAATAAACTCAAGACAAAACTGGCTGCCCTTGCATGAACATTATTTCATTTCAATCAGACAGAACTAAGAATTCTAATCAGGCTGAATGAAGCAGAGTCAGTTTTTTTTGTATTCTGCTCAAGTTCAACGTCATCAACACCATTTTATGGAAAAGAATATACTTTAGTGCATTTACACAGCAGTTGAGTGCCTGTAAGAACTAGCTGAAAGGCTTTCTAATGATCAATGGCAGGGGTCTGCTCTTTTCAAAACGCACACCATTACTCTGGAAAGGTTTTGTCCCTTTCTTGCAACTAGCAGGCACTTTTGTTGAAACCTTACCCTCGTCATGGAAAGGTGAGCAGCCAGTCAAGAAACACACCCACACCCACGTACGCGCACCCACACACACACACACACACACACACACACACACACACACACACACACACACGCACACACACACACACGCGCGCACACGCACGCGTGCGCGCACGCGCACCCTCCCCAGCTTGATACAGCACCTGTCCACCGCTACTGGCAGTCTGGACTGTCGGCTGTATGCAAATACAGTCTGTCAGCCATTGTCGACTATTACATCGCTCAAAAGGTTTTTCAGGTCTGGCGACGATAACAATCAGTAAGGAGCCTTGAATATTTGAAGACGTGATTATGAGAACTCCTTGCAGTGACCAAGTACAAAGTTATAAATGCAGAATTAAAAACACTTCGCATAATAATATTTTTTTTAGTGCTGATGTGCTCTACTGCTCTATCATTTCCTCCTGTCGTAGCTTAACTGCTCACAAAGACACCAGAATCATAATTTAACATGAAGTATAACTACTACAATGCACGAGACTACTGGGGAGTTGGGTTATGCTTCTGTTGAATTTTCAAACTTTGTACCATCTTTTAGGACTTTATACACTGGTTGCATCTTGGACTTTGACTTGAAAGACTTTTAAAGTTGAGAAAATACTTATGAAGACTTTCCTTAATTTTGGGATTTAATGACAGCTACTATCTTGAAAAATTAAGAACAGTTTAAAATAGTTGTCTTTCAGCTAAAATATTTGACGGATAGAGGTCACCCATCATGATTTGGATCACGAGAGCAGGACTTTCAAATCTGCTAATAAACTTGTAAAATAACTACACTAGAGTGTTTGTGCACGGACTCTTGAAACGGATAGATGTTGAGTCATAAACTTCTAGAACATCAAATAAAAGCTGCAAGCCCACTAACAAAAAGTGTCTTCAACAAGTGCCATAATGTATTCCTCCAGTCTGCGGTGAATGAAAATCCTTCACGTCTGATATATGCACCCCCCCGCCTCTTGCTGATCTCTTTTTCATCAATTAAGTTGACCGTTGTGGTTACGCACGATGGAGCCCATTACCATGACAATGAGGGGATGATGGGAGAGAAGAGACAAATAGACTTGGGGGGGGGGGGGGTGTATAAGAAGATGAGAATTCTATATGGGGCAACACAGTCAAAACTTTCTCATGAAGACATATTGTGACATGTGATCTGCTCAAATGTCTTAAGGGGGATGGTAAGTAGCAGGGAAATAATAACCCAACAACTCAAAAGGCGAAACTCTGCAGTGTGAGAGGCTTTCGAGGCCTGAATTAGGCCTCTCATCCAGCTAAAGCTGATGCCATTCGGAAAGTTACACCCTTCTCAATAAAAACAACAATATACTATTGACTTTGCTTTCTAACGTGCTTTAAATCAGAACCAGCCAAGTCCCTATGAAAACAATTAGCAGGGGTCAACTTGGGTCAGTCTTATGACCAAATTACTTCAGCAGTATCAATCTGTATACGTGCTAAATGTGGGTGTACCTGTGTCCGCTATTGAGCCAATTGGCTGAGGTTCACTGGGTAGAGATGCTGATCGACAGATGGCTCATCCGATCACCTGCAGAGTACTTCTGCTGTTTTCCAAACAGCATATATGGAGGACAAACCCAGATGGTTCTGTGTAGCAAAACTAGGGTTGTCTGGTAAGCTAAGGCTTCGATTTGTTCTCAGGAGTGCACAGCTGCTGACATGAACAGCAGCAATAATGTACATCAGATTAATTTAAGACTAAAAACTTGTTTTGCCCACATGAAGAAATTTGTTTTGGCAATGAAAGCAATTGTGCCCGCAAGCTTATTTCCCTACCACATCCTTACATTTATGCTGAAGCTGAAAAATTAAGAGTAAAGCACAGAACTATATCTTCTCATTCTATGCCTCAGCCAGCGAGCATATTTTTCTCCCTTGATCCTTGTTTTCAGTTAAATGTGTGTGTATGTGTGCTGCTCTCACCTAATTCTAATTAAGAGAGAGGAGTTTATATGGAACTAATTACAGAGCGTGAAAAACTGGGTTGAACTAAACTCTGTGCCACAGGGCTTGTTTAAAAGCTGCTTAACCACAGCAAATAAAAGATCTTCCTCTCTGTGTCGGTTTTAATTGTCTAAGTAGTTCTGACAACCAAAAAAAGAACAGACTAAGAGATCGTGAGGCGACGAGGGATCCATGTTAAATAGAGCAGCATCAATACAATTTTCTCTGCCAATTCAGATTTTTTTTTTTGGACCTGCCTATTTTGATTTAATTTCATTCCAACAAATATAGCCTGACTGAAAGTATATACAAATAACTCTTGTCACCTTTCTTACATGAAAAAGGTTAAATATTTTCCAACTCACTAAACTGAACCCTGTAATGAAATAAATCCATATGAAAAAGAGCTGCTGTATATCCAACCTTATCTAACATGCTGGACTTTCACAAGAGGAAATCAGAGCAGCAGATCAATATAACACAAGTGATGTCTTTCATCTATCTCTGCCACTTTGGCTTTGTCCACTCCCTCGAATTGGACATGTTCAGGGTGTAGGGTGAGGGCATATGTCTGATTAAATTGTTGTTCTTCACTAATAAATGTTCAAAAAAAAATTGTTGTTCTTCAATCACAGTGAAAAATATCCTGGCTGAAGACGTGTGCGGCTGCAGCACAACAGCCTGTGTTGTTCCCTTAAACTGGCACAGTCTCCAGCTGATTGATCAGAGCACGTCTATTGTTACAATTTTATTCAAAAGCTGCTTCCTCATTCAACACAAGGAACACAATTTAGGGTTTTGCTCATTCAAACAAGGTATGTCTCAATAAGCACTGAATAGGCTAGTGAAGTAAAAAGTACAATATTTCCCTCTCCAAAGTTATATTCCGCCATTATCTGAGGCATTAAAAAGCCATGCAGATACTGGAAAAGGGCAAATATAGTGCAAAAGGGAAAGCACAAGAAAGGAAATTAAAAAAAAAAATCTTTATGGACTCGGTTGGGGCTTTCTGGAATAGCAGAACGTCATTAATCAACAAGATGCAGGGTTCTTCAACATCCTTGGAGGAAAAAAAAAAAACCAAGATATTGGAGAAACGCTCTAAAACCTGTTTTTTGATTGGATTTTGAAGCAGTGCATGTGAGAACACCAGCAGACTATGATGGCCTTTAATTTAACCAATACCATTATTTAAAAGAACGTGAATTACTCACGTAAATAAAAAAAATTAAAATGTACTGCTATTGCAGACGACTTAAGACAGTGTGATCTCAACATTACACCAAATAGTTAATCCATCCTTCTGGTTTTTGTTTTTGTTTTTTTCTTCACCTTACAATTACAACCTACAATGCAGGCAACCATTAAGTAACGGTGCTGCTCACCTGATAGGCTCAGGCTTTCCATAACACTGCTACACTTGCTGGCAATGTCTGCAGCAGTGCTCTTAGGTCTGGCCATCGATCAAATCTGCCTTTAGAGACTGTCAGAAGGGATTTGATGTCTGAGGACAATCCTGCACTGTTATATGAAACTTCCACTTGTATTAAACTACAATGTAAAGTGGAAGGGACAAAGAAGGCAATCAGTAAGCGTCAGCAGGTGATAAACATGTTAGGACAACAATGGTCTAAACATGTAGCTGGAGTTCGAAGCTCACAGTCTCGTGTTTTCAGTCACCTGCTGTCATTTGCATGTAGTAAACTATGCGATTGTTGAAACATGCTGTTAATGATACAGTGAATTTATGTCTCATAACATTACAACTGCATACATATATAAAAAAAAACACTTAAAAACATGCTTTCTATGTTTTCTGCTGCTGGTTTACCTGTATTTTGTTCATAGGTGTTAAGTGTAATATGAAGATTTAACTGTATGTTGGGGTCATTCTACAGTTGTCTCAAGTCAATTACATTTAAAGTGTGAAATGTTAAAAATAGACTAAACATAATCTAGCTTCTTGTGCAACACGATGATACAGGCAGCTTTCACTCCTGTGTCTCACTGCATCACCGACCCATCCAGCCAGCTGGATGACCAGGGTGACAGTGAGGCCCTGAGTTTAGCTGACTCTCAGGAACTGGTTCTGCTTACAGGACAGTTTGAACAGAATGAGGCGTCCCACAGCAGAGGTGTGTCAATAACATCATCAATAGCAGGTAACAGCCTGTCGTCACAGATGGCTCCACACTAATCTGTGCTACAGTAGTAAAATCTGCTGTGTAGCTCAGAAAAAGAGAGAATTCATTTCCACAATCCTAACATGTTTTATTTGTCTAAATAGTACTGAAGCGACAGGGAGGAAACATGACTTCAAGGAATAACATATCCAAGCTTTACTGATTTCACAGCTATTTCATCCTGAGACTGTCGCTATACGCTCCACTTTCCTCTTCACACTCAACATGGACACAAACATAGTCACTTATATTGACGCGTGTTGGCTTGGCTCATATTCTGGTTTGGCACAGAACAGATCCGTAAGAATGACTGAGAAAGCATAAGGGCAAGAAATAAGGAGGAAGAAGGGAAAAAAGTTCCCCATTGGAATTTAAGTTCCAACCGTACAGCTAACATTGCTGATTATACATGTCAGAAATACGCATTACATCATAAACATTACAAACATATAATTGTAATATTATATAAAAAGCTGTATATCAGTACAGTAATAACTATATTAATCCAAGGAGAGCCACATTCATTCCATTAGAAATTTAACTCTGGATATATATTTTTTACACATCAGTCTCTCTTTTCTTTTTTTAAATATTTGTTCTTACTTCTTTTAAATGCACCAAACCAGAAGCAGCACTCCCACTTTCACCGTAGGCAGAGCTATACAAGAACAGATGAAAAGGAGATGACAGATGGATACATGAAGCAGGAAAACATGGAAAAGATGAAAAGTTTATGCGTTCACCATTCCCCATGCAGAGAAAATCCCCATGACTCAAAGTGATGGGAGGGCAACAACACTGGCATTATTAAAGTGAAAAGCAGGCAATAATAAGGGACCCACTGGGCAGGCACACACCCCTCGACCTGCAGGCAAAAAAGAAGCTGTTTCTAAGCAGTGAAGATAAAGGACAACACTGTGTAGTGTACACCTGCAAAACACAACAACTTGCTTATTATCTTAACTGCAATTGTTTGGTATAAATCATTTAATTCCCCCTGGATACCATGCAGTCGTACAAATAGCTGTATGTTCTATTCACCACTGCAGTGCAAGAGTACAGAGCCTATTTGCTGTTCGGGGAGAACAGATGGGACCATTAATGCTATTTTAAGAAATAAATAAAGTGCTAAATGGCATTGTGGAGTCCACACAAAAATAAACGGAGATGTCTCAACTGAAAAGAATCTGTTCTGTTGTTATAACAGTTTGTTTTGTATCATCCATATGCAGTTTGTGATTATCATGATAAGCCAGCCTAGAGTTATGACACAGTGAGGTAGTATGAGGATAATCGCAAAAACTACAACCAGACAAAGATGAAATCATATTTGGTTATGAGAGTGAAACTGCAACAAACTTGTTGTGCCTCTGTCCGTATTGACAGGTCACCAATTAGGAAGCCGTCAATCACATGGTGGCCCCGCCCAGACGTTTACCCTGTTGTACTTTCTACTCTGAACGGGATCATAGTTTCAAAAATTACCATCACGCTGTTTTGAGGACAACTTCAAACACCATAAAAGCACAATCACATTAACATGCACACTACCTTCTTGCCTCGTGAACGACTCCCCATATCTGTGGTAAAATTTGTTCCTTGAAGGCCCATCCACATCGTAGTACCTTAAATCTAAAAGAGTTGACACCTTTTTCTATATATGTATTCCTGGAGTACAATTTCTTCTTCAGGTCACTTCAGGTGTGCACATGCGAAATGAGGCATGAGACCTTCGTAGAATTATTTCAAATATACAGTGATTTCTGGGTCTTTGTTCTCATACTGGCAAACTAAATCCCACACAGCGAATCGTGTTTTCAGAGTGTATGAGAGCCCAGGGCTCTGCTAATCTGCCCAGTGTGCATAGTTTTTTATCGACTCCTGACAACAACAGATTAGAGACACATTAAACACAGTGACCTTTTTAATCACACCTATATTGTAGTGTTTAACATTGTGCCTAAAATAAAAAGAATTTTAATCCTGAGACAAATAAGCAGAACTAAACCATCCAGAAAGGGAAATTCTATACTTAAGACCGAACAGGGCTTTAATTTACCAAGGATGTACTTAATTATGGATGATGGGCTTCCCTGTGTGAGCCATGAGCTCAGCTCTTACATTGTTAATGGGAAAGGAGAGTTTGATATGAAGAGGCTTTGTGAGCGGCTGGGAATGTTCTTGAGCCAAACAAGATAAGGCTCTGTCTGTGTGACTGGTTCCCAAGTGGCCATGCTGGCTAATTAACTAAAGGGTTGATTTGTTTTACACAGCTATTTGTGTCTGGAAGCGGGCTGGGACCGTTAACCTATACAGTACAAACATACTAATTGCACATAAATTGAAGAAAAATTTCACTTTTTTAGCAGTATTTCATTAACAGGAAAATTACTGTGGTATATTACAATCAAGTTCTTATACTCTCAATCAATCTGAGTCCGTTTAAGTATGCTCCAACACTGAGTGGGATAATCAAATTTACAGAGCTATGCACTAAATCTTACCAGTTATTTTTCAAGCGGTTCTTCACCCGAGTAAGTATTCACAACTGATATGATGAGAATCCTGAAAGTAATGTGATGATTGTTTTTTTTTTCCAGGAACTTTACTATCGGAACTGCAGAAACATTCCAGGTTGTACCGTAATGTAACGTGTTATGGATTCTTCTTCCCTCCCTGACTGAGTACGGACATCGTTTGCGGAGAGCACTTCATCGCAAGTTAAAAATAAATTGTGGCTTGTCATCACTTGCTCACAAAAAGTCCCATTAATTAGCCACTGTTTTGATGGACAGAGCTGCTGATAAGCTGCTGTTTTCTGCTCCTTGCAAATAAGTATTTTGCTTAACTTACTTGTGTTCAAAGTTTTATGTTCACACACAAATTTTACTCAGTTTTTTTTTAAGGTTGGGTCCCATCATGGTTACACCAATATCGATACAGGTACCCCGAATTTAGTACCCATATCCTTTTTTGGTACTGCAGTACGTCCATCCATCCATCCATTTTCTATCGCTTATCCTGTTAAGAGTTGTGGGGGGGCTGGAGCCTATCCCAGCAGCCTTCAGGTGAGAGGCAGGGTTCACCAGTGACAGGTCACCAGTCCATCACAGGGCCAACACATATGGTTGAGAGACAACCATTCACACTCACAGTCACACCTACAGTCAATTTAGAGTATCAATCAGCCTCGTCCCCTCTTGGTGGCTTTGGACTGTGGGAGGAAGCTGGAGTACCAGAGAGAACCCACACAGGCACAGGGAGACTGCACTTTGTCGTACAATAAAAAAGATGTAATTTCAGTTGTGAAAAATAAGTCAGAACTGTTGGTGCTAAATTAAGGTTTAGCTGGTTTCACCTTGGCTTGCTCTCTCATGCTTTCTTTAGCACAGATGGAGTTCTAATGTAAATCTGTCTTCTGAACTACCAACATAATTCAGGTTGTACCTTCCAAAGAACATGACAATTTTTTGGAAATACATTTATTTGCCTTTCACCAAGGAGACATTCAAGAAGACAGATACCCTTTTTGCCTCTGTGAGCTAAAGCTGGCATTTTCCTTTAAAAGTCACGACTTCAATATCAACTCTTCTTATGCAGCAGAGCACTTGCAGATCCTGGCTGTGGTAAAGTAAATCAGCAGTGAAACAGTAGCAGGCTGAGCTAGACAAAACAGAAGTGTGCACTCATTAAAGTATTGGATTTTTTTTTTTCTGTTTTATTTTAGCCAATAGCTGTGCTTTCAAATATGACCAGATGACTTTGAATCAGCAGGGGATATCTCTCAAACAGCCCCTAAAATATAATCTTTTCTGTGATGCAAAAGCACAACTGTGCTCTAACCTCACTGCAATTTGTGCCTGGCTCAAAATCTGCTCTGCAATGACTTCCTTTACTCCACTTTCAGTTTCTTGTTCTGCCACCCGCCTTTCTGGCTGCACATCTGCTATTCTGCTAATGAGCCGCACGACACAAATACTGCACTATGATGAATCCTAGTCAGCAGGCTAAATAAGGGTACACTAACTGCTAGGTTTACTAATCCTACAATATTCCTAATCTCATGAAAAAACGCACGCATGGTCAGCTGTTCGTACAGTTGCATTTCACCATTTAACTTTTAATTCAAGCAATTCTACTTCGATCAAAAGAGACTAATTCTTGTCATTGACTTCTAGTTGCCATTACATCGAAAGCAGACCAGGATGTTTGAGATGTCACTTGATATGAGACATTTACAGATGTACAAAACAACAGACAACTCCTCTGTGACACCGTCAGACTACACCTTGGATGTTTTGTCACCAAGTATATGTGAACCTTAAATATTCACACACAGTATATCATACTTGCAGTTATTTTTCCACACATATTCCGAAAGTTGAATTTATTTTTTGGGATCAAAACTCTGAGCAACAAATTTTAGTGTGTTAACAGCAAATATTACTGTGGACTTTTAATGGTCCTGTAAGACAGGGTAGAGGAAGTAGGGCACACCTGAAATAGATGCACCAGGTACAGAGGGATGTAGCAGAGAGCGGGAATGAAGGAGAGAGCCCTTCAAACAGCTGACAAACTCACTGGAGATGAGCGTGGTGTTGACAGGATGATGCTCCTATGCATTGCAAAATCACTGGTAACAAGCCTTTTAATTACTCCACAAATGAATCTATTATTCCTGTGATAATATTCCCATCTTCGGTAAATCCTTAATAGAACTACGACACGAAAGTGATGTGGAAACGGAATGAAAGATGATGTCGTGACGAATCTGTTTACACAGGTTTGCATGTTTTCTATGGGAGTGTGGACGGCAATATATGTGAAAGGAAAGGAAAGGTCCGGAGCTACAGCGACAGTATATCCTGCCAATGGCCTTGTCATGAGGAATCAGGATGTACAGTTTGATCCGATCACCTTAAACTTTTAATCACTTCTTTCTTTCAATATTAGCTGCACCTCAACCAAAATCCATTTGTTTTTGAGGTAGCCAGTTTGGTTTTTGTTAAGGTTTTATTCCCAAAACCGCTCCAAAAAATTGCAACCACCTTCATCACATATGGAGTTAGGCTGAAAGAACTGGTGCTATGTTTACCCCAATCAGGCTCCCATAGAATTACATCGAGCAGAAGAGGAAGTGTTGCACTATGAGGGATTTCCATGTGGTAACAAAAAAAATAAGCAGAGAGCTCAATACAAGATCAATCTCCAGTGTGAGGAGACAGCCAAACCTGTGAGTGGCTCATCCCCCCTTGTGTATGAATGAAATGTAAAAGCAAAGTGACTCATTGTTGTGATTCAGCATCAACAGCATAACCATCACAGACACGTATCGGTTCTTCAGCATCATTGTCGTTGCTGCAATATCAGCTTATTTCCAGCTTTTATTGAGACACTTACCCAGAAGTTGTTCTGAAAGAAAGCCATCTTCACTCAGACACTCACAGCAATCTGCAGAGGAGGTGAACAAGAAAGAAGCAGAGCTGTATTAGAGAAAAGACTTTGACTGTTCCATTTCAGCCTTTCCCCTGCCATCGGAAAATAAGCCGTGTTATTAAAGTGGCTGCAAATTGCACACAAACAAGCCTTCAGAACATCCTGGCTTCATGACCACTCCAGGGACACTTTCAGTGCAGAAAGAAAGCTCCTGAGGGACAACAGAGGAGAGATTAACAAATTACTTCAAAGGATAACATCAGAGGGAAGTCAGGGAAGTAGGCAGAGTGGAGGTGTGACAGGAGAGGTGGAGGAGGAGAGAGAGGGAATAAAGGGAGGAAATAACAACACAGTGAAATAGATCAGAAGAAAGAGAAAGGAGGAAGCTACAAAGGATTGGTGTAATTTTTATCAAAGTTAATCACATAACTAAGATATGACCAGAAATAACGGCTGTTTGATTACATCAAAAATAATGATCACAATTATTTTTTTTAGACTATATTGATGTCAGAATTACTTAACAGTATTACTGATTGTTTCATTTTGGTATTTGACCTAAAACTCTTCTGTCATGTTGCAACCGGCACGTTTTTCTTGCTAATAATGCAGAAAAATGTGCTCCGTACGAGTTTGTACCACAGGCTAGAAGTTAGACCGTGTGTTGTTAGGGAGTTTTCCTGCTGTATGTGTGACGAAAACGCTGCAAAAAAATTGGGCTGGAATCATAGTTCGATTAAGGACGATAAATGTCAACAACACAACTCTTTAATGTAACTGAGATTGGAATACTCTACACCTTAATTTGATTATTGCTTACACTGACCATGGTCTTTATGTATGCTAGGCTGATCAGATCAATATTGGAATACTGCCAAGGATGTTAACAAAGCAGTTGCTTGCAGACAGTTTCATCTTTCATGCTGACTAATCACTCACTTACTGGCAGTCCCGTTCAACATGGAAGCATCGCTGCAAAATGGAATGAAACATGGAAATTATTTGTGTTGTTGAATTTCCTGGGAGGTTTCCATCAGGTTAAGGTGCAATGAATGTGGCTGCAGAAGTACAAACAAGCCCACTGCAGAAGCAGAGGAGTTTCTACTCCAAATAGGTAGAGAACTATGAACTGACTTAAATTTATTCAACTTTGAAGTTTAAACTGAAATTCATACTCTGTACAGCCCCTTTTCACACGAGGATTCCCAGCATTACTATTCCTCGCTTCTTTACACAGACCAACCAAAGCTGGCGTATGGTGGCACACTTTTATAGGCCAACCCAGAAATTAGCATTGCCATGGGTTCTTCCATTGCCAGGCCTGGACCAATTCTGCGCCAATGCAGGAAAAGGGCTGTTGTC
Organism: Aulostomus chinensis; assembly: GCF_037954235.1. Lineage (NCBI taxonomy): Eukaryota > Metazoa > Chordata > Actinopteri > Syngnathiformes > Aulostomidae > Aulostomus > Aulostomus chinensis. Next base: position 7,592,818 of record NC_141333.1, on the reverse strand, counting down.
AGCATGCACCCATACACCCACACACTCAGGAGATTAATGATGGCATAATAAGTGTTTCAGAAATTCAGCTTTTTATAAGAAATGAATGTCAGCCTCCCTAATTTTTATAGTGGGTGGTTGCCTGCTGCACTGAGGGAACTCAGCATGATGTATCCTTGAGCTCTGGCTGGTGTTGTTTCTCTTCACGTGGATAGTGTTTTTACAGTTGATATTTCCGTCTGCACATGTACACACTGGGTCACACACACAGCAAGTCCAAAATTTGCACTGGCATTTAATTTCTGAAATAAATCATCCCGAGGATGGGGAATCAAGGTCACATTGTGTTCCATTTCTCTGCGCTCTGTTTGCCTGTGAGCTGATTTCAGCTGAATGTCTGTGTGGAACCAGATGGAGAATGCTGGATGTCAGCTAGTTCTATACATCCCACCGCGGCTGGTGTCCACACAGGGTCCCAATGATCACCTTTCTCTTTGTGTTAGTGCATCATGCCATGTCAAAGTACGAGGATCACACAAAAATGGCTGATTAGCTCAGATCTGCAGTGTGTTTCAATAATGTGCACCGAGATCTAAGCAGCTTTTCTCTTATCACCACAGTGAGTTTATGTCTTGTATTCCCTGTGTTCCTTCTGCCTGACAACCATCTGGTGGATTGGTCCGATCATAGTCCCCCTACATTGGTATTCTGCCATAAAAAATCTGCATGTAGCATTTATTGGCAGTAGATGACTTTTAGAAATTCCCTCACTGGCATCTTTTACAGATTGTGTGGTTCACAACATTTTCTACTGGAGCTGGAATATGAATTGAATATGAATATCTTCATATACATCTGAAGAACACCAACATTGTGATACAGCAGTCTATATCACACAATCTCATCAGCACATTCACAATTTCTCTTTGAGAACATTTAGATTTCCTACACCTTATCTTTATTAGGTTTATTGTACCTAATAAACTGGCAAGTGAATTTAAGAACCATATGTTTGACAAATTAAGACACCTCCCAGTCTAGGTGCCTACATACTGCATGTGGTAATGGCACATTTTGTCAGCCAACCTGGTCATGAGTTCCCATGACCAAAAAGCAAGAGAGATATATGAAAGAGATACTTAAAATTACAAGAATTCTACAAGAGAGCAAAAAAGTGGCAAAAACTTTTCTGATGGTATCAGAGTTTGTAGTATCCAGATGACAGAATTTGGCTCTCAATATTGAATAATGTCCAAGCTTTGCTCTCCAGTCTTTCTGTCCGGTTTAGGTGTCTCTCCCCCTCCTGTGCCAAGGTGGCCTAGTCTGCAAAACAGAAAGCTGTCTGCAGGAGCCTCCAGTCGTACTGCTGAGCTAATTAACAAGGTGTGAGGGGTGTGTGTTTGTGCCCATACACCATGTCTTACTGTGTTTTTCTTTTCTGTGTGTTGCTGCCTGATGCCAGGTGTGTGTGCTAATGCAGAGAAAAGGCTGTTGTCAGCATGCAAGCATAAACACACAAACACACACACACACACACATCACTGATTAAATCGGAAACAGACAGGACCATATTCTGATGCATTCATGGGTGTTGCTGCTACAGTGAATTCGGCAGCGAATTAAAAGGTGTGTCACATAGAGAAACACTGCGGTTCCGAGGATGCAAACATTGAAGTTTTGTTGTGGATCACCTGCTGGGAGCTGTTCCTAATATTCTGTCACCTTAATTCATACAAATAGCAAAAAAAAACAACAACAACAACAAAAAAAGATTAGATACACATACCAGTACATTAAATCTACCAACTACAGTCTTCAAAATGACCAGTAAAATAAATCAACTCTTCTCTCAAAAGGATTCAGTAAAAACATATAATTATAATCCTAATGAAGGGGGGAATTCATTGCAGGGTTGGAGTTCTATACTCACCACAAAACCTCTTTGCAGTTTTAGGGTTTCAGCTCATTTGTGCATGAATACACAATAAAATAATTCATGGATATAAAGACTCACACACTGGAAAACTTGAGATCCTTTAGCCTATGCAAGGCAGGAATATTAAGGTGCTGTTACATCTTGACTCCTGTATAAGAGGACACGGAGACGTGATGGGGGGGATTCTGCCTCACCAGATGACGGCTAAACATCTGTGCACAAAGGACAGCTGGAACATTTGCTTTTATCAGAAATGAATGCATCAGCCTCCCGACATCATTTTGTAGCCACAGGCTACTGGACTTTAGTTAATGTCAAAGTCTGATTGTGTCCCCAAAGTGGCTGTGCGAGAAAAGAAAAGGAATCACTGAACTCGTCAGGACTAATTTCCCTTGGAGTATGAATGTCAGTACCACCACAGTTGTGGCATGACTGCTCAACATAGCTACACCATTTAGCATGGATAAAAAAATGAAGACTATAAACCCTTCATTATCATTTGCTCACGCTTGAAATTGTTTATGATGCTCGTGGATTACGTGGTCAGAAAGTAACAGAAGACAGTGGAGCAGAGACAGAACATGAGGAGCTGGAGCTTCAGTACTGCCATGTTGTTATAAAGCAGAGAAACACACAGTTTGAGGTGAGATCATATCATTAACAGACAGGCAGAAGGTGAATCAGAGAGACAACGCAGCCAGCCTTATCAATGGAGACACACCAACCTCTTCTGCTCTCTGTCACCCTCGACAAAACACAGATGGCTACCATGAAAAATTAGGACTGGAAAAAGCAGATGGAGAGGAATCAAAGAAAGTCTTATACACAGACAGAAACTATCAAGGATGAATCCTACCGTCGTCGTTCATTTGGCAGAGAGGAGTTTACTAACAGATGTCTCTCTCAAGTGAGGGAGGGGAAGGTAAACACAAACTTCCACCTCCTCACCATCTCCACCTGGAGCAAACGAGAGACATTTGAACGGAATTACGCCACGTCTCTCCTCTGACTAAACTATTAAAAGCACCTTTTCGTCTTGCTTAAACAGCAGAGTAAAAAAAAACACATTAGGTTAAATGTAATGACACAGCCGTGCATGGAATAAAGATGCCTCAGTGAACAGGCACATTTATCACATGGAGCGAGGCGGGAGGGACAGAAAATGACTCAAAGGAGGAGAGTAAAAGGACAGGTAGAGGTGAAAAACAGAGGAGTGAAGCCAGGTGGGTGATGTAACACCAGGAGACAAAACAAACACGACCGTATATTGCTCAACCAGACAAGAAAATAAACCTCCAGAATGGAGATGAAACAATCATACAGAGGATAAAGTAGAAAAAGGATGAACTAGAAGCGTACTCACTAAGAAGCATATCAGTGCCAAGGTGAGTTTGGCTCTTTTAAATTGTCTGTCAACATGGGAATTTTTGCCAACTACTGCTAAAAGGGTTGATAAAAAAAAACAACAACACAGGAGAAGGTAAAAACATAACCCCCATGCTGGAGGACATAAAAACTGCTTAGTAAAGTTTGCCAGCACTCATCGAATTAAACTTTCCTTCCACAAAACCTTCATATTTACTTCAGTCACTCCGGATTTGATGGTTTATTGATAGCTATCAACGATGTAGCGCTCAGAGGGTTTTTGTTTTTTTAGATGAAGGATAGTAAATAATGTGCACTGATTATGGCTACATATTAAGTTGGTTACAACGTAAATCAATTAGACACTTCATGATCGCAGAGAAATGACCTTTGCTGCTGTCAGCAATCAGCAGCTGGGTGCTTGTTCTTAACGTGGTTCATGCAGGATTAGTTCTTGTTCTGCGAATAAACTGGAAAGAAGCATAAAATTATTTACGTGACTTTCCAAAAATTCTGGATGAATTTTTCCACACTGAGCTTCACTTTGTGTATTTGCTTTTTCTTAACCTAAGGCTGCTAGATAGGAAAGCTGTTATCTTCAGGAAGTATATAGAAATGAATGCACGGACCGATACGCATAACATGTCCAAGTCATTATTTGGTTTCACCACTGACATCTTAAAGGGAGGAATTTAAGCAATAAAAATGTAGATTTAAAAAAAAAAAATCCTTCTTTAAGTTCTAAGAGATCCGTGTTACCTGATTAAGACTATAAATGAAAGCTGCAATCCAAATTTACAGATTGAACCGCCACATTTGACCACATCAAAGTAGCATGAAGGGAAGCTCTGAATGTCATCAGAGAGAAAGAGCACTTTCATTCTTCTGTTTGTATTAGACACAGATTGACTCCATCTTTCCAAATTAAAACTTTCTGTAAGGTTTTCGTCTGTGACTTTGGCAAGGGCCTGATGTGGGCTGGTGCCAACTTTATTAGCACCAATTTGGAGGAGCCCAAACACTGGCTGCCTTAAGATATTCTCCATCTGAAATCTTAAAGAAGAAAGTCAAATCAGAGCCAGTCTTTTCTTGGCCATTACATGTTCACAGATTATACAATTTGCTTGATGGCTTTACAACACGCAGACTGATTTACTGAACCGTAAGCAGAAGAAATCACAAACCCAGTGAGCTTGGACGATGTGACATCTAATTAGAAAATACAAAAAAAAAAAAAAAACGTTCACTGGAAAAGCAATGCAATTAAGTTTGATGTGACTTGGCATCCTTTTATACACTCTTAATAAGGCTGGTTCATATTCCATTCCAGGAAAAATATGGTATTCATTATATGTATTAGGTACCCTTATGATATGCTGTACAAATACTTTGCATGAGCTACACTTTGTACCAAAGATTAAAAAATGAGCTGGACAAAAGAGAAAGGAAACACGGTTCAAAAATAACCTCTGTCATATCTGACAGCAAATATATTCCAACTTTTTACCCACGCCATCAGATTATCATGATTAGTGAAGCTCAAGTGTGAGGCGCTAAAACGGGAGGATAAACCGACAGAATGCATGGAGCAGCTGGAGCCTTGTGTGTCTACTGCACAGCAGATCGACTCATCTGTCCTTCAGTATTACTTTTAAACCTTGTTTGGCGAAGCGTGGAGGGGAGATCATTTTGTGTCGGCCTTAATTTTCACCATCTCCTCTTCCTCCTCAGTCAAATCCACCAGTACGGCATGACTCACTGCTGTGGCTGCACAGAGGAATACAACATTGTGTGTGTCTAGTAGTGCCTTTCACAAATATAAAACCTGTGAGGGTGGATATGATCAATTAAGCTTCGGTTAAAATTACTCATTTACTCAGTAGCTATCTCTGCCTTTGCCACCAACTACGTATCATGAGTAGATTCCAGAGGACCATTTACTTTGATTTAGAGCTTTAAACCAATCATTCCTTTCATTGAATGGAGTTGGCTCATGTGTCGACCTAAATGTGAACTTTTGGTCACGTGATAAGTGGGGAAATACATGGAGGGATTGTGAAAAAAAAAAAAAACAACACAGCTGCTAGGATGATCTGTTTTACGACATAAATCTTCAGATTATTTATTTGATTAGATGATTAATCGTTTTTAAAATGTTAAACTGTAAAATGTCAAGTATTTTGCAGTTTCTTGAACCCCAAAATGTCTTTGAACTTCAGTTCTTGCATTGTACAACCAAAAATTGAAAACCCAAAGATTTCCAGTTCAAATCCTCAAATTAAAATAACAAAACCTCACAACTAATAACCAAGAAAAAAAAAATTCTCTTCACTTACATGCTTCATCAAAAATAGTTTTTCTGATTTTCCAGACGAATGCTGCCTACCTCCAACCAACAACTTTGAGAAATGAACTGAGTCATGTCAACCATTTATCAAGCAAAAATGTCCACTGCCTGTGCTTTAAAGGATGCCTATGACTCTGAGAAATAGTGACTGATATGTTTACTTACTTTCAGACAAGATTAAACCTTAATTTGACTGAGTAACCAGTCAGTCAGTTCACATCCAAAGCTCTGATACATCACCAGTCCTACTAAATCCATTCTGCTGGCGGTTCATTATGTGCCACATCTAAAGAGGCAGATATCTGCTTCATCAAATGCAGCACTACCAAACTGTCAGCCCAGGCCGCAATGCTCATGTGCCAATAGAAGCCCACTAAACCCAGAGACAGCACTTAAACCACGACAAGCTGAAACCAAAAATCCCATCCCTGCCTACAACTGAATGACAAAATTACAACCATTACATAATGACACCAAGAACATGACACAGAACATTTCTCTTATAGTAGCAGTATGTAGCGTAGCGACATTCAGAGCTCAGGGGAGGAATGAGAGCTGCACCACCAAAATGATGCTGAACCTGTTAAAGCTAAAAATACTCCATAACGTTGCTTCTCTGTTAACCTGTGCTTGTGCCTTTACAAACAGTGAGACAGCAAACAATGGACAGGAAGGAGTAAGAGAGAGAAAAATTAAAGTGATAAACAAAACCCAGGCTGTCAGCTCCCCATTGTCCTGGTCTGAATGTGCTTTTGTCAGTGCAACATGCAGCCCCACTCCAGTCTATGACAACGTGCCCGACAGGCCGGGTAGCGCTTCCAAACCCTGGCATGAGCAGCTGTGTGAGAGAGCAGAGCGTGCACGGTGCAACGACAAACACTCTCACAATTTGCGTCAAGGTCCATACACAACCTCGAGACGTGTGCAGTGGTTTAGCAGTGAATTTAGACAATGCTGAATCCAACACTGCAGCTTATTGTATCTGAGGAGAGACGGCAGACAAACGATCAATTTATTGTTGGGTTCTATTGTTCTATTGTAAATGAAGCACATTGATTTTCTGCAGTTTGAATAACTGATAACAGTTTCAGCTCTAGTTTCTTGGATATTTTGACCCTATAACACTTTTATCAAATTCAGTGGAAGACATGAAATGAGTGGCGAGAGATGTGGTGAAAACAATCTGCATTTGTCCAATAGGGATATTGCAACGTATAGTGCCCACATTTTACCTTGATTTAGTTCTAATCTACTAAATGTTGCATGAATAAGAGACTGGATAATTCATCATTTCTAATACACTTTTGAATAATAAATTCTAAACACCATTATGTAGTACACTACAGCTATAAATGATGAATGGCTTAATCATATTGTAAAAATGCCTCTTTTGGGCTGTGACTAATAAGAAAAAAAGTTTCTTTCTCAAGTAGAGGGGCTTGGCTTTCAGTATTTATGGAAATAGATTTATCCTGCTGTTTCTTACTGCTATTGCTACTGCTGCTTCTACTACCTGATGTGTAGTGGCCTCATATAAAACAAACAAACAAAAAATCATGATGAAATTAGCATGATGTAGGTTATTTGATGACATATTTGATGATGATGATGATGTAGTCAAGTCAAAACTATGGTCATACTTTTTTCTAAATGTTTTATCATCATTATTGTCATGTTTTGTAGATTTGTGATTCAATTATCCAATGTGCTTGACTGTGCTGCTGTTACACAAAAGTCTATCTCGTTGGATCGATAAAGTTTATCTATTACTATGCATCTCTTACCTTGTCAGTCTTGCGTATTGAGCACAGCACAGCACAGGACAGAATGAAGGACTAACCAGAATAGACCCAGGACCAGAGCCGGGGGGGGTTAGAACTGCTCCTCTACCCTGCTCCAGGATGCTTCCATCTGTGAAGGAGGGACCTTGGCTGGGCTTATTCACAACCTGAGGCACACGGTTTTACACCAGGGGCTCGTACAAGATTCCTCAGCAGGACGTAATTCCGCCCCCGAATTCCTCTATGTTCAACTCTGGATTATAATTCAAGACATATAAATCAACAACTCAGACCCGGCAGCACTGGGACTTTAGTCTTTGTTCAAATTACATAAAAGTTTAGCTTTACTGTTTCCTGCCTCTTATTTCCTGCCTCGAGCTTCTGCCCTGCTTGGCAATGAAGACGACATGCCCTGACGAAATTTAGCCTACATAGGAGAGGCTACCCATGTATAATTAATAATTGTCATGGCCACCATAGAATGTGTTGTAGTTGAGCCAGTATGACGGGAGGCAGGCAGGGAAACAAAAAGATCCAGGGTCAAAGAGAGACAAATCATCAACCTTCATCTACTATGCATGGCTGAAAGCATGTGCACGAGCATTTTTGCCTGTTTAGATGTTTAGCACAAGGACTGTTTAGCAGGTTGTCAGCAGATTAAGAGTCAGCTCAGCACACAACTCCAGTCCATTCAAATCTAAATGCTAAACATGCAAACATTTCATTCTCCTCCACTTTTCCTCTCAACTAACCTCCATCTCTGACGTCTGGAGAAGTAAAACTCCAGCTTGAAAAGTGTCAGGCTTTGGATAGTGTATGGACTGTAATTGGCTGTGTGCTGTACGACCACTAGGAAACAGCCAGTCAGCAAAAACGTGAGTGTGTCAGCCAAAGATTCAAGTACTTTTTCACTGCCTGTATTATTTTCCCAAGAGGTCAAACTCATCACTTTCTGTGTTTGCCTGCATGTGAATGGATGTCCCAGTATTTTATAGCATAAATACCTAAATAAAAGCCTGGAAAACATGTTGTATGGATCTTAAAAGAGGCTGAGATCCACCAAATGAACTTTTCCATTTAAATTCAACAGGCTCAAGGTTTCCTTAACAAATCAGTCCATATCCATATCTCCGTGAGGAGAAAACCCCGAATTCAGAGGATGAAAGAGGATTTTTAAGCCTCTCTTACGGTCTGATATATTTCATACAAGCTGATCTAAAGTAAAAATCGTATTTTATCTACAAAGAGCTACAGGTAACTCTGGCCTCTGATATATCCAGGCTCCAGACTTGATGTTCTGTGCTATGGCAGAGTCCTCCCCACACTGAGAGAATCCCTGCACTGTTATCCCCAGGGCCTTACACTGCTGTTGCAAATCCATCAAACATTTCACACAAGGTTGAAGTTTCAGTGCAGCTGTGGTGGGAAACGATATGTTGCTATGCAATATTTATTGAAACATCTTGTATGGCAGCATCCAGTCTGGAGCGCAGCATACCAACCAACCTATATCATCTCCTCCAGATTGATTTTAATTTATCTGAATGTCCATCCATCTCTACAACATAGGAATTACGGCTAAAAACAACTCACAGCTATTCCATTAGCTGACTCGTGGACAATGCATCAAAGTGTGAATAAAATGTGTCTTTTGAAGGGCTAAAAACTCCTGTAACAATGTTGCATTATCACCCATTATTATTGGATATTTATACTTCTCTGCATAATACACAGCAGCAACAAATCATCAAATTCCTTTTTTTTTTGAGCTTCCACCACTTACTCGGCATTACTGTTCACAAAATGTTACTGTTCATCCATGTGCATTCTTACAGTTATTTCAGCCTTTTATTTAAATTAGGAAATTAACTTAAGCCATTGCAATACTGAAGTAGTTAAGAGAACACAAATGAGAAAAAAAATTGGAGCCAGGTATTGTTAATGTAATTATGCCACCATTGGTACTTCTGTAGGAAAAGACAACTTGTAAGTTGAAGTAAGTTATACTCTAAGCTGTACCTCGATTATGAAAAGAAACAGAAATGTAATCTTTCAGGATTGTGGTGTATGTAAACACTGAAGCGGTGATACCAGATAACAGTTTCTCCAGCTACTGATGAATGTTTCTTCCACTTATGATCGTGAAACTCTCTCCTTCTCCTTGCTCTCTCCTACCAACTCATCCTGACTCACTTTCACAGCATTCAACAGGGAACAGGCCCATCTCATGCTGAAGCCAAGACACCAGGGAGAGTGTTGTTTACTCCTTTGATATCAAAAGACCCAGCACCACTCAACTCTCACCTACAGCCATTTGCTTTCAAAGACGTGAGGAGGAAAAACAAGGCAGGCAGACAGACCGCTGCGGCATCAGAGACACATATGCTGCAGCGTTGCTGCTACATATTCTATAGCTGTTAGCTGGAAATCAAGTATATCTGAAAAGCTAAACTGGTAGTCAAAGGGGAATTCTGGTCCAGTTGTTTTGTAGCTTAACAGTGGTTGATGTGCAACTCCTTAAAAGGGATTCAATCAAGCAATATGCCAACCTGAAAACCCTAAACGCAACAAAATGATTGTCCCTTTTCACCTCTATATAATATTTGAATCAATGACCCACTAACAGGAGCAAATATTGTCTAACAAATGACAAAGGCCTCTTTTATTTCCATAACCATGCAGTGATGGACATGTGATAATCCAAGTATGTATTTTAGCATTAAAGTCTGCACATTTACAGTCACCTCCATAACTGGACATTTGAATTTTAAGTGTTTATCAAACCAATCAAAATGTAACCCAGTTTTATTTCAGTGTTAAAAAAGAATTAACAATATCAGAAAACATTAACACTCCTAAACTGTTGTATTGCTTTCTGTGTATTAAAAAGCTCTCAATAAGAGCGTTGAGCGGCCCAAAGCCTGTATTTGAATATTTGAGTGAGATTACTCTTTTGGCTCACAAACGGAATCTTTTAAATTGTAAAACTTAAATGCACACGATTCTCACCGTCGAGGCACTTCTGAAGTGCTGTCACATCAGCAACAAGATAGAACATTTCATTCAGCATCAAATTAAACCATATTATGATCAAGCAGAATAATATATTTCTTATCAAAAGCTCTCTTTTCCCTGATCCCCTTTAGTAGAGCTAAGCTGGCTGTCCTCAAATTGGATAACCCTCCACAACAGAGGTAATGTGTCATACGGTTTTTATGGAGGATATCTGGGGCAGACCAGCCAACATATGTGGCAACAAGCCACTAACCTAGAAAGCCATCATGGGCCCTAAATACTAAGATGTCAAGCCGCAGCTGAAGCTTCTTCAGATACACTTCCAGAGGGGTCCATGCTTTCACCTTTCCCAAGTCATACCCAGATAGAGCCGGTGCCACAAGTAGAGCCCAACCACTGTCTACAAATTTCTGCTTCACCATACGTGTTGGACAAAATCAGCAGGACAAAACACTGCAGAAATGTGAACTTTACTGAATATCTGAGGCTTTAGAACAACAGACCTTCTGAAATTCTTCCTGATAAAAGTGCAGGATGGGTATTTGAGGGTTTGCACAGATATGACACCACATATCTGAAACAGGATGTTTCTACTTCCCAGGAAAATCAGTTATCGCTCACTATTATGACAAACAGGAAATTAATTCTTCTTCATTGTTCAAAAAAAGAGGCGTAAGCGGAGAATTCATTTCCAGAGTGTAACATTAGTTACACACAGCTGAAGGGTCAGCAATATGGCAATATTTACATAGGAAATCACACCAACAAAACGTTGATGTGATTAATATGCAAGGCGGTAGTTTAGAGGGGCGACTGTCAAAGTCGGTGATAAAACAAAGTTCGATTGCCTTCATTCTCTCTATACATTTGTGCTTTACAAAAGGTTGAAACAGCGCCAAGTCATAGAACAACAGTGCAATCATGTCACATCCAGGCACAGTTACTGTCAAACAACTAACCTACAAGTATGTAAATGTTTTGAGGGATGTACATATTTATAATATACCAATACTATCCTGCATCCCTTAACTTTTGCAACACACTGGTATTGCATCATCAGGATACTATATCAGTTTATACACAAATTCAAGTATCAGTACTGGGAAGGAAAAAAATGGTATTGGACTATCTCAACTATTATATAGCAAAAGGTTTTCGTTCCAGCCTATAAAAATTCTTCTAAAGATACATAAGCATGTTCATTCTTGACTGATGACTCATGATAGGGTTTTCATAATCTTTCAAATAGCAATATAGCCGCGTTATGGCATTAACTTTCATGGAAGGTATTCTCGGTATAACCTGTCCTCCACTGACTCATGTCCACTGACCAGAAACCAGCTCCAAATGTTTCCAAGTTAGCATCAAATAACACACATAACCTCTAGGTCTGTGCCAGGCTCTTAAATCATATGATATCAGCAGTACCAGCATCCCGTCCAATAAAAAAAAAAAACTGAGCCACCTTGGCAAAAGATGCCAATTCTGGACTCCCCTCTATAAAAACGCGGTGTTATTTAGGTTTGTTATACAGAATATCATCAAGCTAATTTTGCATTCCGGCATTAACTTGAGTCATAATTTATTGCAGTAGTTGTTCTGTAAGTTACTCGTTTGAAGCCTAGCTTAATTTCCCTTGTTTATTTCTGTCAAACAAACGTGTCCACTTGTGCTACCAAGGTTTCATTTCAACAATGTCACAGCCATGCATGACCAACTCGATATTTATCATTGTCGCGCACTGGCTTATTCGAGCTAAGTTCTCAAACATGTTAACAGAATGAAGTAAAAGACAAATCATTTTTATTTTTTTAATTACCTGTACAGACTTCTTCGTAGACGTTTATATTGCATTTTCCATCCCGAGTCCAGCCGCTGTCAGCCACTTGTATGCAACCTCCGAACGGTTAGATCGTAGTAGTAGAAAAATCCACAAGGCAGTTTTCAGTGAACGCTCGCGCTCACGCCCAGCTCGAGGCTGATTGGCTGCTCGGTCCGTCAATCGCGGATAGACGTGTAGTAGGCATAGCAACCATGGAGAGGTGGGTCTAAGCGTTTATACTAGTAGCCTATTGGCTATTTTTTTCTAAGCTAACGCCCTCAGAGTGAGAACTTTGGCGCATTTGAGATAAGATATAAAACGTACAGTAGGTACAGCTTGATAACAGCGTATTTATCCTCAGTAGTAGCTCGATATTTGGCGTGGTTTTGAGGGCTAATGTAAGAATAAGTTTGTCTCCCCACTTTTCTCTTTTTAAATTACTTATTCCACAATTTGTGTCTTTAGGGCCTATAAATTGTGCTTTTGTTAAGCTATGTGATGATTTTAAATAGATCGCGGTCTCATTCAGTAACACTACACATCTACACTATGCATGCTGTTACTTTTAATTGTTCAATTGTTTTTAATTCTTTAATTAAGTCCAAACTGGTGACTAAGGGGGCAATTTAGCTTCAGCTATTTGCTTTATGAAATGTGTTTTTCAGCATTTATCCTGCTAAACCCCAAACTTATACATGAACATGCTTACAAAAATCCAAATTCTTGATTCCAAGTGTTATATTTTATATGCCTGCACAATTCCATAAAATTGAAAAGAGTATGTCTTGTATTTCCTGCAGTTGCTGGTTAAAATTGAGTTTAAAGTTGCACAATGTTAAAAAGCCATATCAGATCACTTAGTAAAGAAACCACATGGATGAATATAAATAGATTTATCTCCCCTCTTCATCAGTGCTCATCCATCATGTTGACATACAAGTCCATGCAGCCAGACCTCTCAGGTCACCGATTGCACCCATTCTATCGGCCACCAACACCGAAATACATGCATGTGCATTGTCTTTTGAATACAGTCACAATGCATGAGTTTAAAAACCAAACAGTTAAATTGTTTTGCATCTCTGGGAACGTCTTGTCCTTCAGTCAACACCCTTATAGCTTCAGGGCCCTGGAAATCCATTAAGAACACAGCCGCAAAATTCGTTTCTCTTGAAATGTCACCGTCATACTGAATAATCAACAGTAAAGGATTAGTGCAAGTCCAAAGGGATGTCTTTTTTAAACATAAAACAGTTACAAATTGTCCTTCCAGGAGAAATATAACTGACTAGCACTGCACAGACAGTGAAACAGAAAGGTTTTTTTTATTTTATGACCTTTGCAGCAAGTCCTAATTACACAATGAAGTGTTATTTGTATAGTGTACAGTATATATTATCAGTACCGCTCTTCCCATGTTAAAATAATGAACATTTTCACTGAAACATCCCCACAAAAAATCCTCTTTTCAAATTCAGTACCATGTCTTTTATTTAATTTTATGGGAAATATGTCATCAAGGATAATAAGATAGCATGTCTATGATTGTTAACTGCAACAGGAGAGGGTTTATGAGAGAACAACTGTGTCAGAATCAGACATCAAATGATTGAGAGGCTGTCAATAGTCTCTGAGGAGGCAGCATGTTGATCGAACATGAGGAGGCAGCAGTCCACTCCCTGAATAAAGCTGTAATTTATGACTTTGTCAATCTGTTCTGTGTAATGTGAAGCACAGACAGCAAAAACACAATAAATATACTTTTAACGCACAGATCCTCGAGAGTGTCGAGCCATAAACAATCAGGGTGTCACTGTCCTGATATTCACAGTTGATTTTCCGAGTCTGCTCCGAATGTGTCTTGTCACCCATGGATAATGTAAAGTTGCACCTCCTCACTCTTATTCTGAAGTAGCCTGCTGAGCCGGTGCAGAGTTGTCAACATGTCATTCTTTTTCAGCCAGATTTTAAAACAGTTGATGAATCAGAGTGGTTATGAGACTGCTCGTGTTGAGTGTGCTGTGCTTTTCAGCTTTATTTAATGACTTTGAAATGAGAGAGAGAAAAGAAATTCAACACTGATTTTTGATTCTGGAGATGCCTTGCAGTCTTCTTTTTTTTTTCTTCATTTTTTAGCAATGGCAATAAAAAAGTACTTTGACATTGATTGTAGCCTTGAATGATGAAACTGGGCAGAAAAGTGGAAGAATTTTAAACTAAATGTGCCGCCACAAGCACCGCTCCTCTGATTTACTGCATATTCACTTGTCCTTTCAGGTGCATTCAGGGTGTGTCAAAAGATGAGGAGTGAAAGCCCTCTGGGTAGCCATTGTGGAATTAGAATCACAACAGGATGCAGCAGAACACAGCGAGGAAGTAACTCAGTTTATAGTTACAGTACATTTCCTGTGCAGTAACTGAGGCAGTTTGATCATCACATAGCAGCGCCAGGAAGAGAACCTTTTACCATGACAGTCTTTCACAAGGGTCGGTGTACCTCTGTTAGCTGCAAGGTTATGACTGTTACGAAAACATAGAGCATTTGACATGATATATTGAGTGTGAGGTAAAATCTGAGTGGGTGGTTGTCATTGTCCTCTATTGAAGCTACCCATCTCATTGCCGCCCACCCCACACAGCGCCCGACCCTTTTGGCCCCTCCCACCAGCGGTGAGCCCATTGGAGGGGGGACTAGTGTTTCCTCTTTGGGTTGTGCCTGGCCAGGCCCCATTGGTGCAGGCCCGGCTACCAAGCGCCCGCCACTCAGTCTCAGCCCGGTGACCCGCATCAGGGCGAGGGAAAACTCGGGCCAACTTTGTAGATTGCTTTGAGATCTTTTGAGCTACTCTTTGTCTGGTCCCTTCCCAAGGACCTGTTTGTCTTGGGTGACCCTACCAGGGGCAAAAAAGCCCCCCTGACAACGTAGCTCCAAGGATCATTGGAGCACGCAAACTCCTCCACCATGATAAGATGGTAGCTCAAGGAGGAGAGAAAGAAAATCTCCAAAATTAAATGAAATGACCTGAAAAATCCAATTCTCATTCACTCCCACCTGTTTGTGTCCCTATTCTTATCCTGCCTGAGTGTTCCAGGCGCTTTAGCCACCAGCCGCTGATGCGCTCTTATTTGTCTCCCTCTAAAGGTTCTATCTAATCATGTCCCAAATTATCACATCAGTCTTGTCATGGGCATTATAATCATTTTCTTTGACTTTTCAGTTGCCATATAAAGGGGTTTCACTAGTTCCATTATTTCATAACTACCTGATCAGCCTCACTGTGCATGTTGAGCACAAATCTATATGTGAAAATGGTGACTCTGGCAAGCCGATATATACTGAATGGTATTTCCTGCCTCGAGCACAGTTTTACTGTCTTCACCTTTGCAGAGACATTTTTGCATGAAGCAAGGAAGTTTTTAGCAGTCTATCATCAGTTCAGTTCAGTTTCAACTTGACAAGCAGAAAATATATTTCTCATCAAATACACCCACATGCTCAGCATCACCTCTCCTCCTGTGTGTCTCCATGTCTCTGCCTCTCATTGGTTTCTTTTAAATCAGCTTGACCCCTGTGAGCCTGATAGCTGATTAAAGCTTAAAAGACAGATGATCTCCACTGCTCACAAAGCACAGACTCAGTCTTATAAGATGACTTTCCCCTCCGCAGGCCTCTCATCTCCCAGAGTGATTTGCTGCATGGCGTGCATGTGTGGCAATAAGTGCGCTTGCCTCTTCTCAGTAATACGCTGCCGTTTACAGGCTGTCCATCTGTGCCTGCTGCTCCGTGGGCTGGATGGCCTGCAGGGGAGATGGACAGGGCTACTGCTGCTGCTTATCCCTGTGAACTGTCAGTCAAAATGTTGCAGAGGAAGTCACAGCACATCCCCTAGAAGCAGGATGTTAAGTAGGGTAGAAATTACATTATAATCCATGGTGACAACAGTAATCTTGGATGATATGATAATATTTGGCACATTCATATTCAGTAAATAGCTACAATTTGGATGAATGTGCAACACTCAGTATGCTGCCATTGCTTCCTCGGATTCATATCATGCAGTGTATTAATAAACCATTGATGGTCTGGTTAAGAAGCACTTGCCCTACTTTTTTTTTTTTTTTTAAAAGAGAATAATTCAAAAATGAAACATATTTGCAGTTTACTTTGAACATACGTACATGCAATTAAAAGAACAGAAGATTAAGACAGAATAAACTAAACAATGCAAAACTGATGTTTGGGCAACTAGATTTAATGATAGTGATAAGAATTTTTTTTTTAAAAACATCACGATTAACTCAAAGTCATAACTGAAATGATATGATAGTTTATTTCTAATGTAGAATATTATATAAAGCTCTTTTTAATATACAGTTGATCATTAATTGGGAAAGTGTCCATGTCGGCTTTTATTAAAAAAAACAGCGATGAGAACAAAAAAATGTTTTCAAAATGTAATTGATGGTCATTCCTTATGCAAGTGTGACATTGTTCAAACTAAAGGGAGGTTTTTGAGGGTTTATTCCCTGGATTGAACAATAGTCAAGCAAAAGATTACAACTTTGGCTTCAGCATTTAATAGTAAAACTCAATTACGATCAGGTGCTTGACAGTTGCCGTTTTAGTCAGTCTGCAGTGCTTCACTTTGGAAGATGACGTCAGACACGATGTAGCCACAGGGGGGCGCTCTGGACCCATGTTTGAAACTTTGACTTTCAACTTGACCCACCCTCTTAGTGAGGCCTGAGCTGACTCCATGTCAGAGACAGTCAATTGAAGGTGACAGGCGTGAGACACTTCCTCTCTTCATAGTGCTACTGCAGGACAAATCTTGTGTCCCTTAGCCTCTGTGTTTATTTGATCTAGTCACTGTAACCGCATCTGTGACACAAGTGCACTAATGAGAACTTGTGATGGGGAAATAGCACAGGAATGATATGGTTGATCAACAACTCCATCCTCAAAATACCCACAATGCAGACCAGGCCCCAATTATAAAAATACATCAAGACGCTCACTAGTCTGGAATAGGAGGAGGGCGCTGGTGTCCTGTAACAATATAAATGTTAGGAAACAAGGTGGCAGAATCACAGCCAGACATTCATGATGTACGTTAAAATAAAACAGAAATAATTACGAGCCCTGTGACGTATGATGCCAACATTTGAAAGCAGGGGCAGAAGGGAGAACAGGCAGTTATGTGATAGGATTTATGTTTAATGACTCTCAGGGACTTCCTGAGGCACTCCTGGGTGCACACGTCCTGCAGGCAGGACCCACTAATGTGCTTTGACGTCTGCACCTCCCTGATGCACGGCTTGCACTCGATACGGAAGCAGGACCTGCTGTACCAGGCCGTGAAGGGGTGTGGTGGACATCCCTGAGGAATTAAAGGTTTCAGGCGAAATAACAGAACAAGAGATAAACCAGAAAAAAAGCTTTTTACCCAACGGGAGGATCAAGTGTTGACATGAGAAAAAAAACACCGAATGTAGCTCCTGCCTCTTTACCAGAAACCAGCCACTCTCCTATAATAAGTCATAATAAGTGAGCAATCATTTTTCTGGTAACATATTTCATATGTCTTTATATAGCAAATATTATACGGGCTCATCTATGCCTTGTCTTCTTAAGTAAGTCACTTAATTAAGTAAAAAAGATAACAAGTTATGATTAAACTTCCTTCACTTAAAACGCTAGAGCAGAAACACTAATACCAGGAGGACGTAGCATCAGAAATAAAGCCACTTGATGTGCTGAAAATATATATACTAGTATCACAGTCTGTCTTCGGTAGAACTGCAAACAACCCATCTGATATGCGACTTGAAGTACCATTACTTCTGTGTAAAGCCAAATGGCTTGAAAAACACATGGTTGTGTTACATAACGATATACAACATTATTGTAAGGGGTTTTTTTTGTAATCAAAAATTTAACCTGAAAAGTGACAGTAAACACTAGTTGTCAAATAAATGTAGTATGAAGACAAGACAAAGTAGTGAACGTATCTAACAGTGTACATTGGAGCAGTATTACAGTTAATACACTTCATGTTCTCCCACTGCAATCTAAATTCTTCAACACTGATTAAAAAAAAATCTCTGGACAATCTATAAAGCCATGAACTCTTTATGTACTTATGCCAAATTTAGGAGTACTTGGGATTTATCCATACCTAATTTTCCTGTATATCCCCTGGCAGGTTGACTACTTATTAAAATAAATAATCAACTCAGTAGAGCAAGAAACGCTGTCAACCTGGTGGAAACTTTTCTGGAGTCCAAAGGGGATAAATCAACACGCCGAACATGACGTCACCCCGATCAAGGGGGACATGACTAGTAAGGACACTTGGATCATGTCCTCAGCGTGTCTGGGAACGTGTGAGTTGTAGTAAACCGGGGGAGTATATATTATATATATAATAGGCTTGAAGACTTACATTTGGTGGGTGTTTTTTTAGGCTTTATCTAGACTTCAGTAGTATAACTAGACCAACAAATTATGTGGATTAAGAGATTAAGTACCTCTTCCATAACTTTATACCTGGACATGATAGGAAATAAAACAAATATAAATGAAAACCAAATAATTATAAATAATGTATCATTGTCCAAGCAAGTTTCAGCCTGGCATCTGGCCTATGTGGAGGCTGACACTTGCTTGATATAGAAAAAAAAATTATATATTATAAGAAGCAGAATCCTCATCTGAAGTGAAAGAAAGATCCTGCTGGTTGTGAAATCTTCCAAAGTCATTGTGAAGGTGTGAGGCTCACCCATCCACTTGAGACTGAATATCCGGTCACAAACACTTTATTTCGTTCTATGACGGGTGTGATGTCAACTGTCTGTCTGGCACTGATGTGTGTTGGTGTGCTTCCAGCTGTTTGTTGGGAATCATGCTGTCTGGACCTGTGGTCTGGACTGGAAGATCCTCCCTTCAGCCTGTGAGATCATCACACTTTTATTTCAGCCGGATGTGGCAATTATCTGGAAGTTAGCTGGCCTCTCTCAGCCTTTTAAAAGAGGCCAGAGTCAAACCTGCAGTAGAATTCACACCGAGGCTTCACCAAGGTGCGTACCGTCTCTTGTCTGTCTCGTACTTATTTAGCTTTGAAAGCTCAGATCTGATGAAAAACATTTGCTGTGTTTGGTTTCAGGTTTTCAAGAGGATGTCTCCCGCTTTATTATGCTCTCTTATTTTTCTGGCTTGTGCTTTGTCCCCAAGTGTTGCTCAGGGTGAGTATAATTTCTAACACATCACTGAAATATTGTTTGAGGTTTTCTGCCTTGGTCACTTATGTTTACTGTGTTAACAGTTATTTGCCAGGCAAGAAAACTGCTCTGTTTGCCACAAAGTAATAAATAAATGTGTGCTTGGAGAAAAACATCTCTGCTAATATCCACAGCACTGATGCTATCTGCTGTTCCTCAGTAAATGTCCCCCACTGACAAACTTTTTCTGGGTTTCCATGAACTTTGTGATGAACAGCAAGCTGCAAAGGACGGTGTGGTGTTGAGTACTACAGAGGCTTCCTGTGCCAGTGTGACTACAGCTGCCTGGGCTACGGGGAATGCTGCAAGGACTTTGAATCTCAGTGCACAACGAGTGAGGCTTTTATTTTCTTAATTACTCTGTAAGAGCTGCTACAGTAGCAAGGTCCAAATTGTTTGCTTTGTTGATCTGAAATCTCAGATGTTAAATTAATTGGTTTCATTTTGAAGCTCAATTTATTTTTAATCATACATAAAAACAACCACTTTGCTGCCTAAGTGTTCTTCATGAATATAAAATGAATTCTATGTAAAACTGAATCTTGTGAGCTCACTGTAGGCCTTGTTGTGCTGCATTTATGTGTCACAGAAAATTCCTGTAAAGGTCGATGTGGAGAAGGTTTCAAGAGAGGCCGGCTGTGTACCTGCGACCCTGACTGCTTCAAGTACAATCAGTGTTGTCCAGATTACACAATCCACTGTGATGCAGAAGGCAGGTTTTTATTCAACTCACTCAGCATGATTGTTGTGATTGTTGTGTGCTTGATTTATGCCGTTTGAGGATACCAGGTTGTCAAATATAAGTCTGGTGCACTTGAGAGGAGTGCACTTGCATGGACAACCAAGATTCCTAAAGTACTGTGATAGGAAGATATGCTGGAGATCATCCTTTTGCATGTCCACCAGCATGTGGAGGAGCATGCAGCGCATGCAGTAATCTGCACTGATGCATTGAACTACTTTTGCTGATATTTTGTGTCTTAAAAATTACCACAGAAGAAATCAGTGGAGCATCCGGTGTAACAGCACCAGGGACGACTAATTCATGCAATAATGTAAACGCTAACGTTCCCAAAGGTATATTTATCTCTGCTGAATTTTCAGTAATTAAGGATGTAAAGTGTAGTTATGCTTCACGTGGTTAGCCTTCTAACATTTATTCATGAATATTCCTGCAGAGCCAAGTCTGGATGAAACAACAGAGCTGCCTTTTACATCCAGTGAAGGAAACAATGCAGGTACTTCAAACAAAAAATATAATTCTAATATTTGGAGAATGTGTAACGCGGTTCCAATGCTCTGTGAGCTCAAATGCACGTTTCAAAATAAGCTCACTTGTTAGTATGACCTGTTGATTAGGATGAATGTCTCGACAGTGTTTGTGAATTATTGTCATGCTGTGACTCTGTCACTGTGGTTTGCTTTGGGGCTCGTTCTCACCAGAACAAGCCAAGAGAACAAGCCTCAGCGTCCAACAGAAACACAGGGGAGCAGTGTTGTCATGTGTGGGAATGGGAAAGTAATGGGCACAACCTCAGTCACAAGAGAGGAAACCACAAGATGCAGCCAGAGAGTAAATTTTTGGAGGTTGAATTCAGGGATTGGCTTGGACCAATATTGTGGGTGGTGATACGTGTGCTCGCTCTCTGAGGAGGAAGACATGCGGTGACATTTCCGTCTGGAATGTCACTGAGTGAAAGCAAACTAATGTGGAAAAATATGATGTTTTGGAGGAGTAGTAATGGTTAAAATACCCTTTTGCCCACAGATGACCAATTAATTCCTCTGGTCAATCCAATATCATATCCACAGGATGATGGTGAGCAATGATGTGAATGGATAAAACAGTAAAATCTTTCCAAAGCAAAGTTTCATCACATCCAAGTGCACACTTGCTCTCACTTCTCATTCTAGATGTGTACGGTCAGATCTTCCCCAACGATGACTCTTCCAACATTGGCCCAGAGGATCCAAAGGCAAGTCAAATCCCAGAGAGCACTGACAACTATGGATCCTCTCCAGCCAGCCTGCTGGACCATGTTACTGCTGAACCCACACTGAGTACAGACACTGTGGAATTAAGCACCGAGGCTGTTACAGACTTGTCCCAGATACCAGTGACTCCCTCATATAATGAACCACCTCAGGCTGATGCCAGCGGAGAAACCCCCACAGAGAGTGCAGGTAAGTGATTCTCAGGGAGGACCTGTACAACTAGAACAGCAATTCCAGCAGAAAAAGAAACACAAAGCTGAAACACTGAACACTGCTGAAAAGTAGGATCTTAAAAATGTCCTTAAGTGTGTTGAGATGTTGAGTTGAAGCTATAAAAGTTGTATCTGAGTATTCTCAAATTGAACTTGAGTAAATGGACCAAGTATATCATTGCAGAGGCTGCTACAGTCTTGTCCACAACGCCAGTGACTCCCTCAGATAATGAACAAACACAGGCGGGTGTCAGCTCCTCCTCCCTCAACACGACCAGTGGAGACCCCCCCGCGGAGGGTTCAGGTATGTGGTATTCAGGGACGACCTGTCAGCTACATAGAGATGAACAGGGGTGACGGTATTAAAGTACATCTACTTCACTTCTGCGGGTGTGTTCACCAGAGTTGATTTTAAAAAGTTAATGTAAGAATGAAAAAAAGTAACAAAATTTTTTAAAAATTCTTTAAATTGGAGGCTGAAATGTAGGAAAGCAATAATTTTCAGAGCCATGAACCTGACCCTGAACTTACCACTGTGTTTAAAGGCATTTTACCCTTTTTCTAAAGATGTGTTTGTAGTCTTTTTCCTGTTTTTTCAAACAGGTAATAGTCATGTCTGTCCCCTTCCAGACACCAGTGATGCAACAGGCTTGTCTGACTCAGGAACAACTTTGCCTCAATCCACCACAACCGTCCTACAAGGCTCCACCCAGTCTGCTTCAACATCAGCACCCCAAACAGAACCTGCCACCAGAGTCGGTACTCTACCCACGACTGTAGCTGATACTGCAGAGCAGGAGACCACAGCGCAGACCTTAGAGGAAGTTTCCTCTAACGAGCCAGAGGTCACAACCTCCTCCTCCTCATCCCCGACCACCACGGCCTTCTCTGCAACTTCAGTATCCACCGATGTCGTACAGGACTCCTCCACAGCCCCAGAGAACTCTCCACAGCCCCCAGTCCCCTCCTCGACCACAGTAGTCCCACCATCCGTCACGGAGGCAACCACCACCAAAACAAAACCAGATGCCACTGAAAACAACGGTGAGGATAATGAAGTCGTGCAGGACTCCTCCACAGCCCCAGAGAACTCTCCACAACCCCCTGTCCCCTCCTCGACCACAGTAGTCCCACCATCCGTCACGGAGGCAACCACCACCAATCCAAAACCAGATGCCACTGAAAACAACGGTGAGGACACTGATGTCGTGCAGGACTCCTCCACAGCCCCAGAGAACTCTCCACAACCCCCAGTCCCCTCCTCGACCACAGTAGTCCCACCATCCGTCACAGAGGTAACCACCACCAATCCAAAACCAGATGCCACTGAAAACAATGGTGAGGACGCCACAACAGCCCCTCCCTCCTCCTCATCTTTGCCAGACCTCCAAACTCCGCTCATGAGTGTTTCTCCCCCAGAGTCAGAGCCCAAAGCGACCACGGCAGATGATGTCACAGCAACAGAAACCACTGCTGATCCACTAAAAGCCAACCCAGACCCGAACAAACCACAAACACCAGCACACACCACAAAACCTCAGCAGAAACCAGCCCCACCAAAGCCATGGCCAACAAAACCAGTGCTGGATAAACCTACCTCTAAACCAGAGACTAAGCCTTTGGATGCTGCACAAACTCTGGATGACACCAGAGACTTCCAAGGAGGTGATATATGCTGTTTGCCTCTAAAGAAAAAAAATATCTCTGACTAAACAGATGTAAAACTTCAGTTTGAGGGGTTGTAATTATTTCCTCTAGGCTCTGCAGAGATCCATGTGACAATATTGCAAAGCTGAAGGCTTCCAGTTTCTGGTGCATATTAATTACTGTTTATGAGCGTCATTTATTTGAATTTCTCTGTGGTGAGTGCAGCCTCCTATTAAGTCACACAGATGTCTGTTTTCTCACACTGTAAATGAATCAAGCAGGGATTTTATGATGGAAACAGTGCTTTCCTGCAGGCCCTGGAGTCCAGAAATAATGTTTAGCTCCCAGTCATTCAGTCTGTTATTACAGATTTTTCTAAATTATTTTCTTTTGTTTCCCAGATGACAGCAATGATACCAACCTGTGTAGCGGGCGGCCAGTCGGTGGAGTCACCACACTGAGGAACGGCACAATCGTGGTCTTCAGAGGTTGGTGCTGTGAGACTTAATGTTGGGTGCGTTTAGACCTAACAAATACAAATGACTCCATTCACAAAATAAACAACAACAAACAGAAAAAAATACAGAGAAGTGAAGTCACTACAGAAAAGGAAATGACTTAATCAAACAGGTCACACCAGTTTAGAGAATTTTGCGATTTCCTCTTCTCAAAAATGTGTTTTACTCATTGGTGAATCTCAGTTTTCAGGCATTATTTGTGATGTCATCTTCAGTTCAGAGCCTGTTATTGTGCTGAATGCAATTGTACCATCAAACTCTTGAGATTTTTGAAGTGCAACTGGAGGCGTGTTTCAAGCAATTTGAAGTTTTGTAATAAATAATGTTCACTGTGTATTTCTTTTCCAATGACAGAAAGAATAGATTATTAATGAATAGATTATATTACAACAAACCTCAACAAAATTTGGCTTCTAACTTCCTGAGCAGAGTGGATACATTTTTACTTGTTCATTTAAAAAAAAAAAAAATTTATCGAAAACCATGTAAGACCGCAATATTTAGTCAAAGCATCGATTTAAACATTTCGAGGGTCTCCTGAGTGCAGCTGGATCAGTTTTATGTACGATCATGTTTCACAGGTCACTACTTCTGGGTGCTGGATAGGAACCGGATGTCAGGTCCAGCCCGCGGTATCACACAAGTGTGGGGCGTCCCATCGCCCATAGACACCGTCTTCACCCGCTGCAACTGCCAGGGCAAAACCTACATTTTCAGGGTAAAAACTCACTCATCCCAGCATCTCTGCATCGGAAAGATCTGAATTCGAGGTGGATTCCTCTTGGACCACTGTGACCGTTTATCTCATTAACCAGAAGCGGAATGTTTAAACGCGTTGCAGGGGGGCCGCTACTGGAGATTTGAAAATGATGTTCTGGACCCAGGCTACCCAAAATTGGTCTCGACAGGCTTCGATGGTCTTCGGGGTCACATCACGGCTGCTCTGTCTGTACCTCAGTACCACAGGAGGAGAGAGTCCGTCTACTTCTTCAAGAGAGGTGATGAGCTGCTGTTAAAATGACAAACGTTTGAGGGAATGAGGTGTGTCACACCAGAATAACCCTGTTGATTTAATTCTCCCAGGTGGACTGGTACAGAAATACTCTTACCAGTTTGGCACCAGTCCTACATGTGGCAGGAAAAAGCAGTACGCCGTTTACACAGTCCGTAACCGCCTGGCTCGACAAGCAGGTACGATAAGAATGCTCGACAAAAATTAAAAAATCGAATTGTCAGCTAAACATATATACTTTTGCCTTCAGGCCAGCTTATCTTTCCCAACTGGGATGGGGGTAGAAATCGATGGGGATTAATTATGACTGGGAAGCCTGAACTTCCAGCTACAACACATTTAGTTCTCTGAAAAACTGAGTCTCACTTTGCTGAGGGACAACATCCTGTCAACACGGAGGAAAGTAGCCAAGTACACTTAATCCTACTCGAGTAGATTACCTCAGTATTTCCATATACTTTTATTGAGTTCATTCTATTTACTGTAGAACAATATTACTGTATTGGTACTTTTATGTGGTTAAGAATATTTCTCTCACCCTTGTGACGGTAATTATAGATTAATTGCAAGTGTAAGTAATTCGCCTGATCATGAGATTACAATGTTGAGAGTTAGCAGATATTTCAAAAACACTTAGTTGTTATAATGTTCAAGAAGAAAAACTTCACTTCAGGTTTGACTTCATCCCAGTTGTCGTTTCTTTCTTGTTTTGTGTTCAGTGTCTCTTTTGGGGCCCAGCATCAACATCCGAACAGCCTGGCGAGGTTTCCCCTCCACCGTCACCGCTGCTGTGTCTGTCCCCAACACCAGAGAACCAGAGGGATACAAATATTACGTCTTCTCCCGATGTAAGAAATGTTTACTAGGTCTGAAGCTATTCCTCTGATCACATTACAGGGGGGCGGTGCGCTCTATGACATCTGGAATTGTGGGAGGTGTTTTCTTTGGTTCTTTTCCATCATACGTGACTTATTTGCCTGCAGTAGAGGACATTTGTTAACCTCATTCATGCGTAGTCTAACAAGGACCATGTGTGTTTGGGTGTGTGTCTGTGTGGGATGAGGTTGGCAGATGTAAAAAGATAGTTGAGGGTGTCGTCCATTCACCTTGAGCTCCGGAGTTTATTGAGCCCCGACCACGGCATAGTTTCCATTTCAATAACGATACCTTAAGCTTACAGCCATCAGGACATGATGAGCTGTGGCCCATCTGACTGTGTCATGTAAGGAGGAGCGAACGCTCATGTACGTCATTCAAGGCACAGCTTTTAAAGTTCAGGTCCTGTCACGGTCCGAACTCAAATCGTTTCAGTGTTTGGCGACGAACTACATCCTCAGCATCAAGTTCAAAAGCCTCTGCAGTTAACCTCTCTCTTTCTTTTGTAGCCAAATCCTACCACATCAGGGTGGATGGAGAGCGTCCTGCAGTTGCCGCACCGAAAGTCAACGCATCACCTCAGAGCAACGACGTCTTCAAATGCCCCCGAAAAGTCTAAATACTAAAAGAACGACTCCTTCGTGTTCTTATGTTTTTAAAGTTTAATACATTCTTAATAAAACATCACTTCTGCATGAACTGTGATCACAAATGGTACTTTACCGACATTACAAAAGCAAATGTAAAATAAAGAACAGCGGCTTCAGAACGAGGGTCTATGATCAGGACTGAAAACAGAAGCTGGAATCTCGGAATTAGAAAATGTGTTTCTGTGAGCAACGATACAGGTTCTCCTGTTCATCTGGCAATTCGTCTCCCATGAAAACCTCGGGAAAACGCTTGACCTGTTGGAATACATGAGGAAAGACTTTATTTTTAGAGGTACAGCCTGATACACACTTGCAGTATAAAATGTGCAATAGAATGAGATGCTGAAAGAATGTAAGCCTTTTCTATTTTTGTTGTTTTTTTCATAAAATTAAAACTGTACCATAATCGACCTACAAGTTTGAAGGGTTGTGATTTAGAA
This sequence comes from Aulostomus chinensis, assembly GCF_037954235.1. Taxonomy (NCBI): domain Eukaryota; kingdom Metazoa; phylum Chordata; class Actinopteri; order Syngnathiformes; family Aulostomidae; genus Aulostomus; species Aulostomus chinensis. The sequence continues at coordinate 7,565,942 of NC_141333.1, read as the reverse complement.
AATAAAACAGTGAAGAGATTTGCCAGCACTGAATATCTGAAAAACAGAAAAGGAAGCTACGAGGACACACGGCTGAGGACAAATCTTTAGACTCAGTGTTCCACTTTCAAGGAAAATATATTCCGATATATCAATGATTGTATTCAATTTGAATCCTTAAAGTTGGTATCTACAATGACGTTGGCAGTTTTGTTGTCAGACTTGACAAAACTGATCAATCCAACTGACGCTTCCAGATTTATGAGGTACTAATTTTGGTTTGAAGACACATGACGTTACCTCCTCTCTTTCCACGGCCGCTCTCTGGCCAGCGCTGCAGCTGTCTGCTGGGTCCGGGTCTGGAGGGCTTAGGTGGAGCAGTGCTGGTATCTGGGGGGCAAAACAAAACAAAACCCCCCCAAAAAAACCCAAAAAGCACAGTAATTAAGTTGAGGGGCATAGAAAAGACAAGATGTGGAAAAAGAGACATTCAGAGGAGGAAGCTGCGTAGCCGTATACCTGCAGAGCTGGAGGAGGGCTCCTGGCTGGTGGACGGCAGGCTGGCCTTGTCAGACGGCTGGCCCGGATCCTCCAAATCTTCCTGAGACACCACCGAGTCCACTGAGGCTTCAGCACTGGGTCTTGAACAAACATACAAAACATCCATAACACATAAGACACACGGTCTCTGAGCAACATTTGTAAAAACAATTACAATAACTGAGCTTTCTCGTTTGTTTCAGCCAGCTATTTTAACTGGAGGGCCCAAAATAAGAAATACTTATTATTAACAATAAAAGAAGGACTACAACAACTTTGAAAGGTAGGGAAACAAGCAAACAGTCAAACAAACTGGAGAAGGAAGTGTGTCTTACTTATCAGTATCTGGCTCCAGAAAGACGTCGTCTCTCTCCTCCGTGGTACCGGCTGCTCCTGACACAACCAAGCCAGGCGTGGACGTGCTCACCATGGGAACCGACTGGGAGGCTTGCTCGGTGGTGTCTGACTGAGCAACCTCTGAGAAGGCTGTTAGGGGAGGAAAATAACAATTTAAACTCTGATTTTGTGGCAAAACCTGACAGTTGTGTAAATCCAGCTCATGGAGGGCGCGTGCTGAGTGACAAGGCTGAACTAATCTCCTCGTTTCAGTTTGACAGGTACCTGGCGCTGATACTTGTAGTGGTGTGGTGGGAACGCTGCGTCCACCGGACTCGTCATCGTGAGTTGCTAGGAACAGGGGGCTTTCAAACATGCCAAGACCTGAAGAAAATCCAAATAATTGGTGACTGGTGGAGTGTTTAAAACTGCTCTGGTGAGACAGCATAGCCTGCCATGCTGATGTACCTCCTTGTGATGCGAGCTGTCCGAGGTCTGAGTGGGAGGAGGAGCTGGTTTGTGGAGTGTCCTCTAATGGTCCAAACCGGAAGCGAGAGACTCCGGCCACTTGGGAAGAGCTAAAAACAAATAGCATGAGTCACGTGAGGCCATAAGACACTCAAAGTTATTGAAGTGCTTCAAAACCTTTTTGTTGTCTGTGTGTCCGACTTACTGAATGGCCTGGTCAAAGCCATCTGGGCGGTGTGGCACCACCAAAGTGGGAGCACTGGGAACCATCCTGTCGTCATCGTCAAAAAAGTGCTGCTGCAGAGGGAGGGACGTCAGAGTAAACAATCACAGGGTTAATTGCAGGAGTGCATGTTGAACACTGATGTTTGCATAATGCAGGTAATAACTTACAGCACTGCTGGGCATCCCAGACGCAAGCTGAGGGACTCGGCCTACTGACTGGCGACGGACAGGGATACGCTGTGACATTTGACATAATTAAATATGAAGTACCGGTGAAACTCATTAGAGGAACAATTATAACAAACATGATTGGGTGCGACGTACCATAAAAAAAACAAAAAAAACCAATTATGGTCTCTGTGGTAATTTTACTTGTGAAATCAGTCATGGGTGAAAACGGTCTTTCTATTCTCTGATACCTGAGCTTGAGTGGGTGGTCCAACTTCTGATGTCGGGCGAGGAAGCAGCGGCTGTGTTGGTCTCCGGGGTGACTGAGGCATGCGTGTACCTGAGCTTGTGATTGGCTGCTCTGTAGAGAACGCCTCCATCGCACTGGCCTCGACTAAAACAGGAGTAAACACGATCCGGTTAACAGATACTAATTTAATGTATGGAGAAATAAATAAATTATATCCTAGGGAATTCTCTGGGTCTCAAATAAGTTATAATTTGGACCAACTGCCATGAGGGGACACAACAAGAGAAGAAGAACTTCCCTTTTCAAACAGAAGCCATCTTTACATGCCCTTGTTGGAAATGAGCATTATTTTGGCATGAAGCTGCTGTTGAGCAACTTTTCCTTTCAGACAGACGACAACATATTACACCTCCCAGAGTCATCATGAAATGTCAGATAACTAATTAGACGGCGGGACAGTGTGTGAGCACATGCGGAGAGTTTGAGGTGGGGCTACGTATGTGCATTAATTAAGAGGCTTTCCTGGATCTTACAGCTGGGTGTCTGGGAATCTGCTGGTCTCTGGGTGGAGTCAGACGCCCCCAAACTCTCCTCTGTCTCAGTGCCTGGGTCGGTTACATCAGCTCCCTGAGAGAGGAAAGAACAAAAGAAAATGATACAAAATGAGTGGAAAGGAGAGAAAAAAAAGAGTAGGAAAAAAAATTAAACTGAGACAAGTTTAAAAAGAATATTGGATATAAGTGGAACGTGAAGATGAGCAGTAGCTGCAAACGGTGGGATATTTTAAGAACAAACAAGTGGTGGGATGTTTCCAACAGAGGACCACTTTCACGTTATGACTCATTTTCCCCCTTGATGGAACAAAGACGCCCTTTATTAAAAAGGCCAAAACTTCCAGTAAAAAAAATTCCATATGTATCAGTTTTAAAAGGCAAATACCCTTTTAAACATTTAACCTTTACAGGCATAAAAAAACACTTTAACAGGAACCCACAAAGAAATTCCAGGTTATGCCAACAGAATCTTAGTTTTATTCACAACAGATATAATTTCAAGCCTGACAGAAAACCACTATATAATGAAGTGAATAAAATAAAAATAAGGGGAAACACCACACATTTATTCAATTTCAAGGTTTTAGTCAAAGACAAGGTTTCTACCCGTTCATTTCAAGGCTGGCGAGTTGACTCTCGGCCAGGTCGAGGCATCTGGGAACTTGTCTTAAATGTATATTTTCAAGATGTTTTTTTTTTTTTTTTTTGGAACAAAAACTTGTCAGCTGGAAGCTTTTAAGGAATAACCAATGTGCAAATGTTGTGTACATAACAATGACAAGTGTGTGTGTTAAGACTAAGAAGTCAGTGTTAATGAAGCTGTACAGCATGTGGATGGTTTAGGTGGTGAGAAAGAAAAATACAACAAACCCAAGCCAAGCTCCTCTGGTTAAATCATGAGAATGTTGCTTTAAGGTGGCCCAGCGCTGTCATTCAAGTGTTTGGAAGAATTTTTCTTTTCCTTAATTCAAGGCCTAATGATACAGAGGATGGGAGGTTGTAAAACCCCTTAAAATCAATTTGTCATATTGAGCTATTTAGAGAACTCACTTTTTATGACTCGGTATTAAACTTAACTAATTGTTCCAGCTGGTGTGCGCCCTTTTCTTCAAACAAAAGGCTCGACACATTCTTCTTTTAAAGTCACACTCACACACCCCTGGGTGGAGTTTTGCAAATTACACATGAAAAACAACTTTCACACATGCAGAACTCAAGTGACACACCACACCAAGTCCCTGTGCAGACACTGACTCATCCACTGAGCATGTGCAACCAAGACCCGGCCGAAAAGTTAAACAAAAAAAACTCAACACGCGCTCAGACTGAAAGTGCGGAAAGGGTTAACATGTTGTATTGGATGAAATAAAGTGTCATGGGTATCGAACCTCTGTGTCATCTCCTCCATAGGCCTCGTTACCATCTCCACTGCCCTCATTACTGTCTTCCCCTTCTTCCCCCATCCCTCCATCGTCTTCTTCGTCCTCCTCTTCATCCTCCTCCTCCTCCTCTTCGTCTTCCTCCTCCTCGTCCTCCTCATCATAGTCCTACATTGTGCACAGGTACAAAGTTTAACGGGTGGAAGCTTTGACATGTTTCTTACACAGATAACTATGGACTAATTAAACTACTGTATACCTGCTCATCTTCCTCTTCATCCTCCTCTTCCTGGTCTTCCTCACTCTCTGTGTCGGTTACTATGACGATGACTTCCATCTGCTGCTGCTCAGGGGTTTCACTTTGTGTCAGAGTAACCTCTTGGTTCACAGATACCGACTGAGAGGCTGTGGCCTCGCCCTCTTCTTCCAACGCTGCAAACTCCTCAGTCTACAGAGTGAAAGAATGACAGCCTTGTATGATCTACTGATGAGAATCCTGTCAGTAACTTATGTCTTTACGGAGATAAGTACAAGACAAACTATCAAGATGAAGCTACAACAATATCTTTTCCCCTGTGTCCCACATACTCAAAGAGCATTCATCCTTTCGATAAAGCAAGAAGGGAAAGAAAACAACTATGTGTCTACTTTGCATCTGAAAACAACGAATCAATTCATTATTGACTAACTAACAGCATCAACACCCGTGAAAATGTCCCACAACAACAATGCTGGCAGTACTTGTTCCCTTTTATCTTCACAAAGTACCTTAATTAGATATTAAGATATTCAGAAAACTTTATTTATCCCTGTGGAAGGCAATTAAACGAGCAGCGAGCGGGACAGTTGGTTACACAACAACATACATTAGGTAAAGGAAGTGCAAGGAAGTCTACAACCCCCAGGCTTAGCAGCAGTTGCCTTGTAAAGTGCATGATGGAAGTAGTAGTGCAGAAGAGGTAGTAGTGCTGAAGAAGTAGCAGTAAGTAATATGAATGCTGAAAAGACACCTTTATTTAAACCTGAATTACGTGATGACCAACCTGGCTGGTTTCTGCACCATCTTGACTGTCTGTTAGCATCACTCCCTCAGCCTCAGCACTGTCCTCAGCCAGGACTTCCTCCTGAGGAGAACACACGTAACTAAATGAATGGTGCCAAACCAAGATAAACACAGATGAAGTTGTTCATGTTTAGCCTCTTCACCTCTGGTCCCACTCTCTGGATGATGCGCAGCTTCTTAGATATGGGAGCCCTGGAGGGATCCTCCTGGGAGGCCTCTGTGTCTGTGACCATGGTGGTGCTTTCCTCCTCTTCACGAGGCCTTTTGGACATTGAGGTTCCTGGTGTAGCTGAAACTGGAGACCAGACAAGGATACTGCTCTCAGTTTCTCTTAATATTCCCACATCAAATAAACTTGCTGCATCTGCTCTGATAAATATCATACTAATATTGAAAAAGAAAATCATAATGATACAATCAAAATAAATTTTGATGCTGAGCAAAAGCACTGTGTTTGATTGTCAGGACAAAATTGTACTTTGGCCACACAGTTATGTCCATAAAGCTGTATTGCATTTCTACCAATACTTATGACTTCAGCCTTTGAAGATGTCTCTCACCTGTCCCAAACACAGAAGAGGTGGAGGACGTTGAAGGCCATTCCACCTGCGTGCTGGGTGTGGCCTCAATTACTACTGGTGGCGGCTCCTGACTGGTTGGCTCTGCATGGGTCATGCTCTGTTGTTGCGTTGGCTGGACAAAGGCCGTGGCCTGTGTCTGGGTTTGCTGCACAGCCAGCATGGGGCTCGCTAAAGTGGTCTGGATGTTGGGGCTAGCAGAACGCACAGAGCCACTGGCACTACCGTACACGGTCACATGCTCCACTGGTGGGCCTTCGGTAGATTGCATGGCTGCAGATTGGGAAAGAGCTTCAGCTAGCGAAGATGCAAAGTCCAACACACTGTTAACTGTAGCAAACGTCCACTGAGCATTGAATAAAATTATATAGCATTTAAATATTTCACAGTCTTTTGTGAATGTTTTAGGGATTCATGACGAGATGACTTTTGTCATTCATCTGAAGCTTTTTTCCAGGGCTTACCTTCCTGGGTCTCCACTTGCGTGGTGGGCATGACAGTGGCGGTGGGTGTTGGGGTGGGCACAGTAGCAGGGGTGATCATGGGCCGGATGCTTGCCCTTGGAGTGGGTTTGTTTCCAGGGTTGACAGGCTGCTTGCTGGCCGTGGCCACTACAGGTGTTGGCTTTATGTTGGCAGTAGGAGGTTCAGAAGTGCTAGCACTGAGAAAAGCAAAGATTGAGTCTTGAAGACAGACACTCCAAGAACTAAATTTTCCATTTGTGACACTAGTTGTGCTGCGTACCTGCCCCTGTCTGCTGCTGGGGTGGTTTTCAGACTGATCTGTCTCTGTTCTGTGCTTCTCTGCTGCTCCTGGGTCTGAAACCAGGACGGAGAGACAAAGTCACCAAAGATGATGATGAAAAAAACCAATGACTTTGACTTCAAATATACAACAATGCCACTGACCATTCTTTTGAAAATCGATCAGGTGTCACCAATGCATTGACATATTTTATGTATTTAGACGACAACAGAAATGTTATTACTATTTATTTATTGTGGAAGACACCCCACCTTGCTGGGCCCGGCCTCAGCTGGCTCATCTCTTTGCTCTTGTCTCTCTTGTTGACCTCTCAGGTCTCTCAGTTCCCTCTCCTGTCGACTAAGGCGACCTTCATATTGGGACTTAAGAGCGCTCACTCGCACCTCCAACTCCTCACGCTGCTGCTTCAGCTCCTCGTTTTCCTTCTGCAGTTGATCTTTGGCTCCTGGACATAGACAATGCAGGTTGGACATTAAAATAACATACATACAAGTAACAACTTGATAGTGAGCCATGGGGAGGCAGCTGCTGACAGATGGGGAGATAAGAGAATAACATCAACTCCACTGGCTACTGTTTGGAGACAGTAGTTCTTAACTGAGAATGCAGAAATTAGCACAAAGTAACATTAGTGACAGAGCAGCTAGTTCTCTCAGAAAACTGTACGCCAGCCAAGTTGCTACACCCGCAGCTGAAGAGATAGCTTCTCACTGCACGTGTTGTAGGAGGAAGTCCATCCTCTGGTTAGCCAACCTCACATCTATTGGCCAGTTAGGACTGATGTATAATAAAGGAGCTTCTGTGTCCCATAGTGAGATACTGAAGTGAGTGCTGAAAAGAGAACCCCCTCTTACCTGTGAGATGGCTGATCCTCTGCTTGGCATAAACAATGGCCTTCCTGGTCTTCTCCTCCTTTTCTGACATCTGTTGCCTCAGTGTGTCTTCTTGGGAAACCTTATCCTGCAACTCCTGCCTCAGCCTGTTCAACTCTGTCTGCAGCCTGGATGACTGTTCTTGGGCATTACGCACTTCAGCGTCGCGCTCAGCAACCACCTGTAGCAGGAAGAAAGGGTTTTAAGTGTCTTATTAAGAAGTGCATACATTAATCATTTTTGCAATGACTTAAGCTATTCAAAGGATAAGATATATGAACTGGCAACCAGGCAAGAGCACAAGACATGTATACTCAAAGAGTTTTGAGTAGCTTGGCTCCAAACTATACAGAAAAAGTTTTCGCTCAAATGTATGACATTTATAACCTTGTTTATGTTCTCCAGCTGTCCCTCCAACTCTTTGGTCCTAGTGTCAGCCTGGTTCAGAGAATCTCTAACACTCTGCAGTTCCTGAACAGAGGCTTGACGGGCCTCCTCTTCTTGGGACGGTGCTGCAGCAGCCTCAGCTACCAACTGGAGGAAAAAATATTGAAAGACTAATTATGCTGAAACCATTGGGACAATGGTTATGTGACTTAGCTGTCTTCTGAGCCCTCACCTTATCATGTTCCACCTTCAGTTCATCATACTGAGTCTTGTAGCGGCGTCCAATCTTCTTCACCTGGGTGATAGTCCGCACTTTGTCAGTGAGTTCTTGGTTCTTTGTCTCCACTTCCTTCTTTAGCGAGTTTCTCTCATCAGTTATCTTACTCATACTGTCACGCAAGTTCTGTATCTGGCTTTGCAGGGATGTTGTGAGATTATTTGTCCTAAAAATAGAAGAGATCAGCAAAATTTCATGATGAAGGGGCCATTAAGATTAAACAGAACTGAGTGAGGAAGGCCTCAAGATTATCAGAACACTCATCAGGTGCATCAAAAGTCCTCACCTGGACACCTCTAATCTAAGTCTGTTGCTTTCTTCATTGAGCTGCTGGATACGTTTAAGGTGTGTCTCCTTTTCAGAATGCAGTCGCTTGCACTCCTCTGGGTCGGCATCTTTCTGCTGGCTGACCAAATGCTAGGAAAAAAAAAAACATGAGAAAAAAATCCCAAAACAAAACAGTCAGTTGCAGTCAGTTGTGTAAAAATATAAAACAAATGTCCCAACAAATATGATCAGAAAAATGGCGCCATCATATCAATATAAGCATGATTAATAAGAATACTGGTGACAAATACAGTTTTGCTTTTCTATAAGCAATATTGTTTGTTGAATTTTGGGCCCTTTCTGACCTGGGTCCGGGCTTTCCAGCGCTTGATCTCCTCTTCCAGTATTTTCTTCTCTGCCTGCAGCATGCCACTCTTCTCCCTCAGCTCAGAGTTAGCCTGTTGTAGTGGCATGAGGTCTGACTCTAGCTTTTGCACCTGAAAGACAAATAAGATGAACTGAACCCAAGTGGACTTGGAGACAGCAGGTTCTGCCCAAAAAACAATGCAATAGCAGTAAATTAGTGACTACTGGACTTCAGGTTGTTAAAAAAAAAAAAAAAAGTCATTTTAGTAAAAACATCACATTGGAACATAACATACTACAAGAGTGCAAATTAATATCACCAACATTCCTGACAAGCCATTACCTTAGCTTGGGTTAGCTGCAGTTCTTGCTCCATCTTATCCTTCTCCTCTCTCAGCATCTTGTTTGTCTCAACTAGGATGCTCATAGTTTCCGTTTTCTTCATCAGCTCATCATGCTGAGCCAGGGTCTTCGATGTTACCTGAGACAGGTGAACACTGGGGTTTAGTGTTCTCAATGGTTTAAATGGCCATGATAAACTTGTCTGTGCATTTAAGTTTCTTTGTAGATTTCACCGTCCTTGAACGTCCACTAACTCATGGGAGAATGGGCTTAATAGAGGACAGAGGATAGATAAAACACACAACTCGGGGTTTGCCAGCTTGTGTGTTCTCTACACCAGCATCTTACATAAACAGCTTTAATGGTGATCAAGAAACCAGAGAAAGTAAAACACACCTGCATCCTCTCCCTTGCAGCACTCAAACTGTCCTGCACCTCCTTCAGCTCTCTCTCCAGGTGCTCCACCCTCAGACGGTGACGCAATGTTTCCCCTTGCGCAACTTCAAAACGGGACTCAGCGATCTCCTTTTCCCGGCGCACAAATCTGTGATAGAGAACAAGTAAAGACGTCAAAAACAATGACCGAGATCAAGACCAGAAAGCGTATAACAGATCAGAGATACACAACAGTAGTAACAGACAACACTTCTTGAGTAAAGGAGCCATTTGCATTCATGTGTGATTTGAAAGATGTAAACATGCTTTACCTGAGAATCTCAAGGAGCTGGTCTTGGGATTTGCTCTCTTCAGAAAGAGAGACATTCATCTGACTTTCGCTTGCAACGCGTTGCAAGTTCTCAGCCATCTTGCTACTCATTGTCTGGATCTGCTCATGCAGGAGGGTATTCTGCTTCTGCAATTCTTCATGGTGGCTCTCCAATTCAGACATCTGCTCCTGTGAGATAGAGACACAAATCAACTTTAATGTTCATATTTTGATTTTATTTCATGCTTGACAGCTGTTCTTGTGTAAAAAGGTGCAAGATGGAAATCTTTTATACCATGTGTTCTGGCTCATCGCATTCATAGTCTTAAATTCCAAGATATGGTCGTATTTGTTAGGCAAACTGACAAATTCCATCTAGTTTTCATTGAGCCAAAACATTAAAAAAAAATGGTCCACCATTAAATCTGATCTCCTTTATGATGCCTCCTCACTTTGGCAATTGCTCATGCCTGTCAGAGGACACTAGCTGCCTTCACAGGCTGTTGATGTAGTCTATTTGTTCCATGTCATATTGTGTCCTAATGGCAAAGATGGTTTAGCCAATTTCAATAAAAATGCCACCAAGCTGTCTGTCTAATCAGATGGAAAACCTACCTTCAAGATCTTCTCCTGCTCTGCCCAGGACACCCTGGCTTCCAGCAGCTCGGCGCTGGTCCTCTGAGCTCGCTCCTCCAACTGATGTTTGAATTCAAGTGCTTGAGATGCCTGAGCCTTAGCAGTCTGCAAGGCCTCCACATCAGCTGCATGCAGTATCATTTCCCGCTCATACTTATCTTGGGCTTCAGCTGCCAGCTTAGCCTTGGGAATAGGAAAAAAATACATAATTACCTTTCCATTGAATATTAATTTCATTTTACAGCTATAGTGGGGCACTTTAGTAACCATCCTGACTGACATGCCGCCATCACAGGACCCATCACATACGTGTCAGTCATTAATGTGGTGGCTGACTTGTTCCACCATCAGAATTTGATTCATTTGGTCAGATAACATTTGGGGACAATAACTTATATGTAAAAGTGCTGCACAGTAGCTTTAAACTATCTTTTGAAAATGTAATCAGCATCTTGCTGATCAGAAAATGCAATTAAGACATATCTTAATGTATTTCCTTGTCTAATCCATTG